>NW_024070207.1:28915113-28977948 GCF_014754425.2 Oryx dammah | reverse complement strand
TTTTTTTTTTTTTTTTTAGGCTCACTAGTTCAGTCGCGCTGTGGGGAGGGGGGAATGCTGCAAACAAATAGCACTGTCGTGGGCAAACAGCGTCTCAACCCCGCTGGATCTGTCTCCCCCCACAACGCACAAACCGCTCCGGCTCCACGGAGCTCAGCCAGGAACCATCCGAGGCCGGCCCCAGGCTTCGCGCACCTCCCCGGGTCCAAGCCGCTCGGTTTTGGCGCCCAGGTAACCCTCAGAGGCACAAACTTGTTTGGGACTGCGCTCTGCGCCCCTCGCGGGTCCGAGCAGCTCGGGAGCTTGGCGAGCGCGGTCGCCGGGACTTGTCCCCTTCTCTGTCTCTACTGCTCAGTTTTCTGGGTGTACTGCTGGCGCTCCTTGTGAGGCGGGTGGTGACTGTCCTGCGTCCCCTGAAGTCTCAGCAAAGAAGCCTGCCTGCCGCTTTTCAGGTGGTCTCTCCGGGGCTGCGATTGCCTCTTTCCAGCCCTTACAGCTCTGGCTGCCTGTCCCCGGCGGGGGATGGTCTGCAGCCGGCTATTTCCGTTCAGTCCTTTGTTCTGTGCGCGGTCCTGGCGGGGTCTTATGTTCCAGCTTTTCGCGTGGTAGCTATCCCCCAGCCTGGTTTGCTCGCCCAAGTTCGATCGTTCTGGTTACGCGTGGGGCGTTTCTGCCCGCTTCTTACCGAGCGCGGCAGCCCGCGTCTCCCGCGCTTCCCTGCCCTGCCCCCACTTGCTAGCGGCGGCTGCAGGCGTCTGCGCGGCTTTTCCGCTGGGGGAGTTACTGTTGGGCTCGTAATCTGTTGGTTTTAATTATTTATTCTTTTTTCCTTCCTGTTATGTTGCCCTCTGTGTTTCCAAGGCTCGCCTTAGACTCGGCAGGGAGAGTGTTTCCTTGTGTTTGGAAACCTCTCTTCTTAGAATTCCCTTCCCGGGACGGGCTTCCCTTCCCGGGATGGAGCTCCCTCCCCACCTCCTTTGTCTCTTTTCTCGTCTTTTATATTTTTTCCTACCTGGTTTTGAAGACACTGATCTGCTTTTCTGGTTGCCTGATGTCCTCTGCCTGCATTCAGAGGTTGTTTTGTGGAGTTTGCTCCGCGTTGAAATGATCTTTTGAGGAATTTGTGAGGGAGAAAGTGGTCTTCCCTTCCTATTCCTCCGCCATCTTAGGACCGCCCCTCCATTATTTTTTAATATTTGCATCAGTCTTCTGAAAGCAGATTAAGAGCAACTATAATGTCCATATGCAAGATTTGTTAACTACAAAGCTCAGAAACTGTACACTTTAATCAAAACCATGCCACAATACTGTTATCTTCAATTTCTTTTCTTCCTATATTCCTTTTCAGTCTATCTAGAGCTTCAACTCCAGGGATTTAGGGAGATTTTATTTTAAATGAATGATATAGGCATTTTAGTTCAGTCTATCATGCTCACTAATAAAATAGAACAAAAATTAATAATTTTTTGCCACTGATCCATGTGATAAATATTATCAGTGATTTGTCATATTTTCAATGGAGAGATGTTATGGGTAAAATCTTTTAAAGTTAAATTTGGTTTACTTAGAAGTCCTGACTTTGAGAAAGCTGTGGTGAAATTTGATGATTACAACTGTAGGAGATAACTGCATAAATAATACTTTGATATTGTATTTATAAAATTTCTTAATCTTTCCTAGACAAAGCTACACCAATGTTACTTGAGCTGCATTTTTTGCACACATGAGCTACATATTACAGGCATTCCCAATCTGTTTTAGGTACATTAAATGAGTTGTACTGCACTTTGGATATATTCCAAGACCACCAGGATTAAAGGGTTGTGAAAAGAAGAAGAACACAAAGTGAGGTAGGAAAGGTAAGCAGGTCCAGACTATGCAGACACCTGTGGCCATGCAGAGCTTGGATTTTATCCTAAGTGCAATTGCAAAGGCATAGATTGGAAGAAAAACCCTAACATACTTGACCACTTAGAAACTGTGTGCAGAGTGAAGTCACATATTGGTATCAACTTCCTTCCAGGTCTCCATAGACAACCTTCAGTAAATTCACAGCATAGTACTGCACCAGGGGCTGCTCTCTATACCTAGATATTACACCATCACTAAGTGGAAAGTATTCAATTATTTTCATTTGAAATATAACATCAAGTACATATATTCCTTAAAATTTGACACAATTATTGTTCTTCGTGGGCTTCCCAGGTGGCATTAGTGATAAAGAACCTTCCTGCCATAACAGGAGACCTGGGTTCCATCCCTGGGATGGGAAGATCCCCTGGAAGAGAGCATGGCAACCCACTCCAGTATTCTTGCCTGGAGAATTCCATGGACAGAGGAGCCTGGCTATGGTCCATAGGGTCTCAAAGAGTTGGACACAACTGAAGAGATTTAGCACACTTTGTTCTTTGTATTCCTACAAACACTGAGTAAACTTTTACTTGATAACTTATTTTCCCTCTGAACTATGACACTAAAACATGAAATCTTATTCCTTTAAATTGTGACTATATAATTAAATCTTCTGGATCCAAGATCAAACATATGTAGCGTCTAGACAGACGTTCACCCATACTTCACTAGATTGTTTGGCTACCAACAGAGTCTTGACTTCTGTTGAATTTGTTGTAAACAGAAACACCTGTGCCTTATTTAACTTCAAGATGCTAGGAAGCTAAAATTTCCCTTGCTCTATTTTATGTGATTCTTCAAAATTAGACACAAGAGTTACCTAACTTTTCTCTCCTTAAACTCTCCTTTGCTGATTTAAGTCCATTTTTACAATCTCTGTCATTTGAAAAATGTTTACTGCAAAGTAGTAACATATTTTTCATCCTTATATCAACTTATGACATGTTGTTTTAAAATATTTCATGAAAATCACTGGTAATAGGAAAAGTGGAATAGTTTCAATGTAAAGTGCTGAGGCATTCCACTAGAGACCTTCCTCAATTAATCAGTATTATGAGTATCTGGCCATTTAACCAGTTACAAATGCATTCAACTGCACAATAAGCTATTTTCCTATTTTTCCAGAGTATGCAATGAAATATTTTGTTCAAAGGCATACTATGAATATGGCATTTCCCCTTTAAATAGATCACATTTAAATTTCCACTCAGGATAATGATGAATATCATATAGAAGGGAAATAAGAACCTTCATTTTTATATAATTATCTCCTTAAACTATGTACTTTCCTGAATATTTTTAGGGAAGCGGAAATCACATCCATTGAAAGTGAAATATTAATAGATAGGTGTTATCTGTGTAGAAAATGGGCATACATATATTAGACACTTAGAAATAAGCTAGTTCAAATATCCAATTTTGTGTTCAAGGAATGTAATGCTCACACAGATAAAGAACTCAGTCTTCTTAAGTAAAATTCCAGGGCTTTGTCACCTCAGCATGCTCTCTGGAAGAGAAACTGTAAGAGATTCTATGGGTATCACTGGAAAAAAGATCACCTAACCATTACCAACCTAGATGCTAAAGGATATGTGATGATCACCTTTAAAAAGTTTACAGTTCAGTAGTATTATCATAACAAAAGCAGTGATAATGCTGTGCCTAGAAGTAGGGCTAACACTTTCCATTATTAATTTGGGGGTTTTAAAATAACTTTTTATGTTGGGGAAAGTTGCAAGTTTTAAAAAGTAACACTTGAATCTTCATAGCAGTAAGTCATAGTATGTGAACAAACTGAATTCAGGAGGTTAACACCTCTTTTTCCGCACTATTCTATGATTGTAGAGTAGAACATTCTAAAGAAAATCTTATACAGAGTTAAGAGAGGGTAAGAGAGCACCAGGACAAAGATGAAGGGTACTTTCTTTGACTTGACTTCACTTCATGGTCTTTTACTAGCCTTTATTTTCTTCTGTAGCTTTTATTAAATATATAATTAAAAATGCAATGCCTTCTCCCCTTTCAGTGCTTCTCCTATGGTAATACTTCCTTAAATATTCATATTTCACACTCTGCACTCTGTCCATGAATGAAGGAGACTGATCAGATGACCGACAATTCTGCTCAAGAGACAAGCTGAAAAGTTGAAATTATGTTTTTCCACTTTAACTTAAAAACATCTTTGATAACAAATGAAACAGATATATCCCAGAGTAATTTTCTCTATGGAAACAGAAAAATTCACAAGCTAAATGTGCCTTCAGTAAATGACTGTCCCATGCCCCAACTCAGTTTATGGTTATCTTTATTTTCCCTCTGCCTTTGTTTCTCATATTTTGCAATTCAAACTTTTCAAGTTTTCCTTCGAGCAGCATATTCTTTATTTATGTTTACTCAGAATAATGACATTCTTGAATGCACAGAAGTTTTACTGTAATTTTCTAGAAGTGTCCACATGGTGTGCAGGACTGCACCAGAGTTCATGACCAGTGCTACCCGTAAGTGATTATGAGTTTCTTATTTTTAACAGCTACTCAGCACAACATTTCTTGTGTATGTTTGTGTGTTTTGATCACTGCATTTTAGAAATTTATTTATTTTTAATTGGAGGATAATTGATTTAAAATATTGTGTTGGTTTCTGTCATATGTCAACATGAATCGGCCATAGGTATACCTATGACTCCTCCCTCTTGAGCCTCCCTCCCACCTCCCACCCCTTCCCACTCCTTTAGGTCATCACAGAACATCAGACTGAGTGTCCTGTGTCATACAAATTCCCACCAGCTATCTATTTTACACATGGTAATCTATAGGTTTCAAAGCTACTCTCTCAATTCATCCCACCCTCTCCTTCCCTTAACTGGGTCCCCGAGTCTGTTCTCTATGTCTATATCTCCATTTCAGCCCATAAGTTCTGTGATCTTGTATGTCTTGACTCATTTTATCCTTGTGAGTCGTAATATTATTGGAATTCAGTTTTCCTAACACCAAAAATGAGCTACCAAACAAAGCTCTACTAGCTTAAGACAAAGAGAAATTATGAGATTGGTGGGGAATGCAAATGAGATTATTTGCTTTTCTTTATTCAAATGGTATTTTTGAATCGAGAATTCATTACAATTAGAATTATTAGTGCTATTTAGAAAACTACCTGGTTTTATCATATTAGTGGGAAGGACTCCTTACCATTAATAAAATAAACTTTATTAAATTTCTGAGTTAATAATTTTGATTGACAAGACAATTTCATGTAGGTTTTTGGAAAAGTTTTATATTTTAATTTCTAAGTTGAGATATAATTCATATATCATAAAATTTGCCATTTTAACCTATATGAGTCAATGATACTTTTCAATTCAACTTAAACATTAAAAAAATTTTTTGCATAATTTTAAAGATTATATTCCATTTACAGTTATTACAAACTAGAAACTATATTCTCCATGTTATACAATACATCTTTGAACCAATCTTACACTAAATAGTTTGTATCTCCCCACACCCCAACCCCATTTTGCCCCTTCTGGCCTTTCTCTATATCTGTGGATCTACCTTTTTTGTAATATTGACTAGTATGTTGTATTTTTTAAGATTCCACATATAAGTGATATCACATAGCATTTGTCTTTCTCTGTCTGACTTTCATTCTCTGCCTGTCTTTCATTCTCTGCCTTGAAGGACATAATACCCTCCAAGTCCATCCATGTTGCTGCAAATGGCAAAATTTCATTCTTTTTTATGGCTGAGCAGTATTTCATTACACCCTTATCTATTTAACTGTTGATGGATACTTAGGTTGCTTCTATACTATGACAATTGTAAATAATGCTTCTATGAACATTGGAGTACATATATCTTTTCAAATTAGTGGGGTTTTTTTTCCTGATACATACCCAGGATTGGAATTGCTGGATCATGTGCCAGTTCTATTTTCAGTTTTTTTAAGAAACCTGTGTACTGTTTTCCACAGTGGTTGCATCAATTTATATTCCCATCAATAGTGTACAAGGGCTCTTTTTTCTCTACATCCTTGTCAACACTTGCTATTTGTGTTCTTTTTGATGACAGCCATTCTAACAGGTGTGAGGGGATATCTCACTGTGGTTTTGATTTGCATTTCCCTGGTGATTAGCAATGCTGAACATCTTTTCATGTGCCTGTTGGCCACTTGCACTTCCTCTTTTGAAACATGTCTATTCAGTTCTTCTGCCCATTTTTATTATTATTTTTTTTAATGTTGACTTGTATGAGCTATTTATATATATTGGATATTAATCTCTTTTCAGTTACATCATTTGCAAATATTTTCTCCCATTCAGAAGTGTGTCTTCATTTTGCAATGGTTTCCTTTGCTGTACAAAAGCTTTTAAGTTTAAACAGGTCCCATTTGTTTATTTTTGCTTTTGTTTCCTTTGCTTTAGGAGACAAATCCCCCAAAAAATATTGCTGAAATTTATGTCAAGGAGCATTCTGTCTATGTTTTTCCCAAGGAGACTTGAAGTATCCAGTCTTATATTTAGTCTTTAATTCATTTTGAGTTTATTTTTGCATATAATGTTATGGGATGTTCCAATTTCACTCTTTTACATGTAGCTGTCCAGTTTTCCCAACACCACTTATTGAAGAGACTGTCTTTTCTCCATTTTAAATCACAACTGTGTAATCATTACCATTACCTAATTTCCACATAGCATTCACATTGTTCCCAGAAGAAACACCATACACATTAGCAGTCACCCTATACTTTCATTCATTCTTACATCCATTTATGAAAAGTTCTTGAGTACAAAACAGGAGAGGGAATAAGAAGCAGATATAATTTAGACAAATAGAAGCATATGTTAAATGTTATCAGAAAATTAGGCATAATGATAAAAGTTTAAAGTATCACAAGCCAATTCTAACTTATAGCTGTTGCTGTTGTTGAGTCAGTAAATTGTGTCCAACTCTTTGTAGCAGTATGGACTGTAGCACACCAGGCTTCCCTTCCCCCACCATCTCCCAGAGTTTGCTCACTGGGTCGATGATGCCATCTAACCATCTCATCCTCTGCTGCCCCCTTCTCCTTTGGCCGTCAACCTTTCCCAGCATCAGAGTTTTTTTCCAACTAGTCAGGTCTTTGCATTAGGTGGCCAAAGTATTGGAACTTCAACATCAGTCTTCAGTCCTTCCAATGAATATTCAGGGTTGATTTTCTTTAGGATTCACTGGTTTGATCACTTTTCTGTCCAAGGAACTCTCAAGAGGCTTCACCAGCACCACAATTCAAAAGCATCAATTCTTCAGCACTCAGCCTTCTTGATGGTCTAAATCTCACATCCATACATGACTACTGGAAAAGCCATATCTTTGAATACATGGACCTTTTTTGGCGAAGTGATGTCTCTGCTTTTTAATACACTATCTAGGTTTGTCATAACTTCTGTTTCAAGGAGCAAGTGTCTTTCAGTTTCACGGCTGCACTCACTGTCAGCAGTGATTTTCTAACTTAGTAGAGAAGACTTCATGGAAATGACTTATGTTCGAATAGGACAATGAAATGCTGCTAGAATTTCTCCATATGGAGATAAACATTTGTTAAAGTAATAAGTATATGAAATATACCATCAGACAGTTCTAAGTTCAAATTTCAGTTCTAACATTTACTACTTGTGGCAGTTTTCAAAATATATCTATTTTCTCAAGGTCTGAAAGTACTGTTTTATAGAAATATAAATATAACTACTTAGAAGGGTTGTAAAGATTGTATGAAAAGTTTCATGTTTCTTGGCACATACATCTGTACCTATAATGGTAACTAATAGCAATTGTTAATGTTGATATTATCGGGAGAAAAGCAACCAAAACTGCTCTTCATCAAAACAGAGTGAAAGCACCACCATCTACTCTTCTGAGTCATGACTTTTTTTCTCTAGCTCTGTAAATTACAGTTTGGTAAATGTTTAACAATTGGGTCTGGATGTCAGAGGAGGGAGAAACCTTGATATGTAGCATCTGGTGATTCTTGTGATGTAAATACTCCTACCATGGCCTATTTCCAGCTACTGTTCAACAATTGGCTCAGATATTTCTTGTAATTTAAATAATTGGCTCTGTGAAGCCAAGAGACTGTGAACAACTCCAGCACACCACTGCTCATAGTGCACAAAACACTAATAGTCTCATTGTTAATTAATTGAAAAATTAACCTTTTAAATTTTTTGTATTATGCCAAGTCTATGCCCCAACCAGTAATGCTGAAGAAGCTGAAGATGAATGGTTCTATGAAGACCTACAAGACCTTTTAGGACTAACACCCAGAAAAGTTGTCCTTTTCATTATAGGAGACTGGAATATAAAAGTAAGAAGTCAAGAAACACCTGTAGTAACAGACAAACTTGGCCTTAGAGTACAGAATGAAGCAGGGCAAAGGCTAATAGAGTTTTGCCAAGAGAATGCCCTGGTCATAGCAAACAGCCTCTTTGAACAACACAAAAGAAGACTCTACACATGGACCTCACCAGATGGTCAACACTGAAATCAGATTGATTATATTCTTTACAGCCAAAGATGGAGAAGCTCTATACAGTTAGCAAAAACAAGACCGGGAGCTGCCTGTGGCTCAGATCATGAACTCCTTATTGCCAAATTCAGACTTAAATTGAAGAAAGTGGGGGGAAAAACTAAGCCATTCAGGTATGACCTAAATCAAATCCCTTATAATTATACAACAGAAGTAAGAAATAGATTTAAGGGACTAGATCTGATAGACAGAGTACCTGAGGAACTATGGCTGGAGGTTCATGACATTGTACAGGAGACAGGGATCAAGACCATCCCCAGAAAAAGGGATGCAAAAAAGCAAAATAGCTGTCTGGGGAGGCCTTACAAATAGCTGTGAAAAGAAGAGAAGAAGAAAAGAAAGGAGAAAAAAAGGAGAAAAGGAAAGATATACCTATTTTAATGCAGAGTTCCAAAGAATAGCAAGGAGAGATAAAAAAGCCTTCCTCAGCAATCAATGCAAAGAAGTAGAGGAAAACAATAGAATGGGAAAGACGAGAAATCACTTCAAAAAAATTAGAGATATCAAGGGGGCATTTTATGCAGAGATGGACACAATAAAGGACAGAAATTGTATGGACCTAACAGAAGTAGAAGATATTAAGAAGAGGTGGCAAGAATACACAGAAGAACTGTACAAAAAAAAGATCTTCACAACCGAGATAATCACAATGGTGTGATCACTCAACTAGAGCCAGACATCCTGCAATGTTAAATCAAGTGGGCCTTAGGAAACATCACTACAAGCTAAGCTAGTGGAGGTGATGCAATTCCAGTTGAGCTATTTCAAATCCTAAAAGATGATGCTGTGAAAGTGCTGCACTCAATATGCCAGCAAACTTGGAAAACTCAGCAGTGGCGACAGGACTGGAAAAGGTCAGTTTTCATTCTAATCCCAAAGAAAGGCAATGCCAAAGAATGCTCAAACTACTGTACAATTGCACTCATCTCACACACTGCTGGTGTCTCTAGGGTCGCACAGAGTCAGACATGACTGAAGGGACTTAGCAGCAGCAGCAGCAGCACACGCTAGTAAAGTAATGCTCAAAATTCTCCAAGCCAGGCTTCAGCAATACATGAACCGTGAACTTCCTGATGTTCAAGCTGGTTTTAGAAAAGGCAGAGGAACCAGAGATCAAATTTCCAACATTCACTGGATCATTGAAAAAGCAGAGTTCCAGAAAAACATATACTTCTGCTTTATTGACTATGCCAAAGCCTTTGACTGTGTGGATCACAATAAAATGTGGAAAATTTTGAAAGAGATGGAAATACCAGACCACGTGGCTTCCCTCTTGAGAAACCTGTATGCAGGTCAGGAAGCAACAGTTAGAACTGGACATGAAACAACAGATTGGTTCCAAATAGGAAAAGGAGTCTGTCAAGGCTGTATATTGTTACCCTGCTTATTTAACTTATGTGCAGACGGCATAATGAGAAATTCTGGGCTGGAAGAAGCACAAGCTGGAATCAAGATTGCCAGGAGAAATATCAATAACCTCAGATATACAGATGAGACCACCCTTATGACACAAAGTGAAGAAGAACTAAAAAGCCTCTTGATGAAAGAGGAGAGTGAAAATGTGGCTTAAAGCTCAACATTCAGAAAACTAAGATCATGGCATCTGGTCTCTTCACTTCATGGCAAATAGATGGCGAAACAGTGGAAATAGTGGCTGACTTTATTTTTTCAGGCTCCAAAATCACTGCAGACTGTGATTGCAGCCATGAAATCAAAAGACGCTTACTCCTTGGAAGGAAAGTTATGACCAATCTAGATAGCATAATAAAAAGCCAAGACATTCCTGTGTCAACAAAGATATGTCTAGTCAAGGCTATGGTTTTTCCAGTGGTCATGTATGGGTGTGAGAGTTGGACTATAAGGAAAGCTGATTGCTGAAGAATTGATGCCTTTGAACTGTCCTGTTGGAGAAGACTCTTGAGAGTCCTTTGGTCTACAAGGAGATCCAACCAGCCCATCCTAAATGAGATCAGTCCTTGGTGTTCATTGGAAGGACTGATGATGAAGCTGAAACTCCAATACTTTGGCCACCTGATGCAAAGATCTGACTCATTTGAAAAGACCCTGATGCTGGGAAAGATTGAGGGCAGGAGGAGAAGGGGACCACAGAGGATGAGATGGTTAGATGGCATCACGGACTCAATGGACATGAGTTTGGATAAACTCCGGGAATTGGTGATGGACAGGGAGGCCTGACGTGTTGTGGTTCATGGGGTCGCAAAAAGTCGGACACAACTGAGCAGTTGAACAGAACTGAAAGTCCTGGATTGTGTGAAGTGAAGTCGCTCAGTCGTGTCCGACTCTGTGACCCCATGGACTGTAGCCTACCAGGCTCCTCTGTCCATGGGATTTTCCAGGCAATAGTCCTGGAGTGGACTGCCATTTCCTTCTCCAGGGGATCTTCCTAATCCAGGGATTGAACCCAGGTCTCCCGCATTGTAGACAGACGCTTTACTGTCTGAGCCACCAGGGAAGTCCTAAATACCTATATATATATATATATAACAGTACTTTAGGAATATTTTAGGACAATGATTAGTTACTAAATGAGCTGGGCTTCCCTTGTAGCTCAGCTGGTAAATAAGTGCCTGCAATACAGGATACCCCGCCTTGATTCCTGGGTGGGGAAATTCCCCTGGAGAAGGGATAGGCTATCTACTCCAGTATTCTTGGGCTTCCCTGGTGGCTCAGAAGATAAAGAATCTGCCTGCAGTGCAGGAGACCTGGGTTTGATCCCTGTGTTGGGAAAATTCCCTGGAGGAAGGCATGGCAACACACTCTAGTATTCTTGCCTGGAGAATCCCCATGGACAGAGAAGACTGGTGTGCTGCAGTCCATGGGTTGCAAAGAATTGGACAAATGAACTAGAAACATGTTATTATTTTTCTCATTAAAAACAATGAAATATATCATTCCACTTTACAAAAATTTACTTTTCACGGCATTTTCAGAAGAGATCTGATTCAGATTATGAGAGATGCCTGCAGCCTAATTAACCTTAGTCATAGAGTATCAGCTCTAGATGGATCCTAGAATCATCAAATATAATTATTTCAAACTATGCTGGGTCCCATACGATGCATGTTGTAAAGTATATTTCTTACTATGAGTCTCAATTAAAGCACTTAGAAGCATCACGGATCTAATACAAATAAGAAGATTAATGTTTGGAAAAGGGAGATGAGTAGTCCAAGGTCTCACAGTCAAGTTAATGGCAGAGCTGAATTCAAAACTCGGACTGATTATTTGTTCATGGCTCTTTCCCACACACCATGACTTGTCATGTTGCAAATCACCCTGTGAAATATGTAAACAGAAACCTATAAAAGCAGCCTCTTCAATTAAAATGACACTATATTAAAATATTAGTTCTTCATTTTAAAAAATCTGCTCTATATTTTAAAATCTGCTCTTGAATTTTACTTTAGTGTATTTGAATTGTACAGTTACCATGTAGAGCTACAATGATGGAACTCTTTATTGATCTATTTTGAGATTGGGCTGTGTTTGGGATAGAGAGCCTTCTAAATCAATATTGAGCTTTTCCTTTGGTTACTCTTGAATGGACTTCTTTCTGTTTTCTGCTCTTCTTTTCTCTAGAAGCTTGAAGACTGAATTGCTTTCACAATGGCAATTCCTAGCTCTTTAATACAAGTAGTTCCATGAAAGGGATACCAACATAAATGTGCTTGAGTCCTAGACTAAAATCTAGTTTATTTTAAAGGGCCAGATGCACCACTTCTTTCTCTATTTTATTGATACACTGTATAAAATTTGATCACATTAAAATGTAAGGAAGATAATTTCACTGTAATTTCTCTTTCTTTGCTATGAGAGAAATCTCAACAGTAGTGATGCCTTCTGTTTTAGTTTCTATTTTTCTCTTTCTATGAATTTTGTTCTGTCTCACTTTCTCTTTGTTGTTAAGCAACACATGCACATGTACACATAGGCAAATTTTTATATGTGAACTCTGAGCTGAAGAATTTGGTGTGAGTTTTTAATATGCAGCTTAATTTCCTCCCTAAGTTCATAAAGGTTTGCGCTGCCAAAGGTCTCTTTCACTCTAGTTTTGTATATATCTAAAATATTACAGGAGAACTTAATTATTCTGACACCTTTTTCCAAAGTGGTTACAGTGACTGGCAAAGACAGAATTTGAGAGAGGGGTTAAAAATAGGAACAAATGAGGGAAATGCCTGCCCTGGAGTGCTAAATACTTGCTATGGTGGAGCACAAATATTTATGAGCTTTCTGAGACAGTTTTCCACTTTGTGTTGTTCATAGACTACGATCAGAACTGATAATGAACTAGTGTATACCAGGACAGTCATAGAAGGTGTTTATAGCTGATCCCCTTTCTGATTTGTTGAGAGCTCTTATCAGAACTGTTATTAAATATTGTGACTCTCATTTCTGATATTGACCAACTGTTCAGGACATTCAAATTCTATTCTTTCTCCTAAGGGCATTTAACAATGTCTTTCACATAAAGACAATGTTCAATATTATTAAAAAGGAAAGAACAATATAAACAGCAACAAAGACAAAGGTTATCAATTAAGTAGTACTTAACCATCTACTCAGCATTGGTCATAGTACTTTGTATGTGCCAATTCATTTAATTTTTACAAAGCCTTTATGAGATTCTATTTTACAGATGAGAAAACAGAATCAGGGTGATGTCAAATAAGTTAACTAATGACACATAATTAATAAGTATTAAAACTAGATTCTTATACAGTCAGTCTAGTTCCAGTCATTTGATTTGATATCTAAAGAAGTCAAGATTTGATACCCATTGAAGTCAAGATTATTTGATAAAATGATCATACTTATTTCATAGAAATATTTCTTATAAACTACCTTGATTTAAGCCAATAGCATTACATTAAAGTGGGCTTCCCAGGTGGTTCATAGGTAAAGAATCTGCCTGCCAATGTGAGAGATGCAGGTTTGATCCCTGGATCAGGGAGATCTCCTGGAGAAGGAAATGGCAACCCACTCCAGTATTCTTGCTTGGGAAATCCCATGGACAGAGAAGCCTGGCAGGCTATAGTTCATGTGGTTGCAAAAAGTCAGAAACAACTTAGCAACTAAACAACAACATTCCATCAAAGTACACTCCATGAAAATGCATCTTTCATGAAAGGAATATGTTATTTATTGTATAATGCACACTTGTATCCTGCCAGTGTGTTTGATTCAGTAGCGACTGGAGATTGTCACACCTCAGTGTCACCAATCATACTGTATTTTGTGAGAATAGCTCCTCTTGGAGCTGTGCAATGTGTTTAATCAGTTTTGTAAGTACGTGTGGACTATATATACCACACTGTCCTGAACCTAGAATAGTTAGTTCACAAGTTGTCTGCTACTAACTTTTGTAATTTTAATTTGCTTGTATCTCATTGGACTGTGAATATAGTTTATGTAGTTTGTGGTATTCTGTTTTCTCCAAGAAGATTCCTCCAGTGGCCCAGACAAGAAAGGCCTCATGAATGCTGGGAGCAGTAGGTTTTAGTTCTGCTTTGACTCCACGGTAGTTAAGAGTACAGATTTTTGAGTCAGACTGATCTGAGTTCAAATCCTGGCTTCACAACTCAGTAGCTATGTGACCTTGAGTAAGTCACTGAACCTCAATTTCATCATCTGTAAATGGGGATAATAAAGATGACAATCATGTGAGATAGTGTATTTAAAGTCTTTAGCATAGTTCCAAGTATACAGTAGGTGCCTAATAAGAACTAGAGAATTATACTCTGAGTTCTTCTGGAACTTGGTTTTCTCATTGGGCATTCTATTTTCTCAGATATTTAGGTTCACATATGAAACTCTACTTCATTCATTTTCATAATTTTAAATAAGAAAGGATTCTATAGTATAACTCTGCATTAATTTATTCATTTGTATTTTTCATAATGAAAAATAAAATACTGCATTGTAAATTCTTCTGCATGGGTGTTTGCACAGCAAATTACTTCTTAATGAGTCTTTAAGCATTAAGTATTAATTTAAATTGTTTAAAATTTGCAGTATGGCAAATCCAATAGACATTGCCCATACATATTGTAGATTTGATGAACTAATATTTATAGATAGATGGTTTCAAAAGCATAGACAGCTTTATTTAGATAAAATGAAATATTAGTAAATAATTTTCATCTATAAAAGGAGATAGAAAAGCAATTCATCATAATCATAAGGAGAAAATCTGTTTAGTAATAAAAAAGCATTTCATGGAAATCATGATTTTTTTAACAGTTGATATGATTATGCCAATAAAATGAATATTTGGGATACAAATGTCCTGAAACCCTCTATTATGAGTCTCCTTCTGTGTGCATACAAATTGTAGAATTCCCCCTGCCCCCAAATCATGGCTTTCCGGTTGTTTTGTTTTGTCTTCCTGCAAACACCTTTTGAGTAAAACATTGTATTACCAACATGTCAGTCTCTATGACAGCTGCAATGGGGATATAATTCCCATAGCTATTTTTCTCTTTGCAACCCAATTTACACTAATAGTTCCTGCAGTGCTCCAGATCCTGTTCTGGTTGCAGAAAAAAATGCTGCTGATCCTTCAGTCATAACTGGTCCTTTCCCTCTTTTCTCTCTCAGCCCAAATCTTCCACACTTGCTTCATCAACCCCATACATTGGAAAATATTGGACTCGTTGCATAAAATTCTCTATTGAGAGAAATTGTGTGGTGCTGAATAGACATCATTCTTGATTCATCAACTTGCTTTCCTCCATGAAGTTCTCCACAAACTTTTCCCTTGTGTCTTTCTGTTCACACAAAAGAATCAACTTTGCCACAGCTAGATATACCTTTCCACATTTAAGCAATTCTTGAAATGAATCAAAAGGAAAAACACCTTCATAGTCCTAAAGAACTCTCTGTGACTTTTATTTTATTCTTTTTCTATCTCCTTAAACCAGAGCAGTAGAAGAAGGAAAAAAAGAAAGCTGTCTAGGAAAAATAATCCCATTTAATTACAGAATACCATTATGAATTATAGAGTTTTGCCAAGAAAACACACTGGTCATAGCAAACACCCTCTTCCAACAACACAAGAGAAGACTCTACACATGGACATCACCAGATGGTCAACACCGAAATCAGATTGATTATATTCTTTGCAGCAAAAGATGGAGAAGCTCTATGCAGTCAACAAAAACAAGACCAGGAGCTGACTGTGGCTCAGATCATGAACTCCTTATTACCAAATTCAGACTTAAATTGAAGAAAGTAGGGAAAACTGCTAGACCATTCAGGTATGACCTAAATCAAATCCCTTATGATTATACAGTGGAAGTGAGAAATAGATTTAAGGGCCTAGATATGATAGATAGAGTGACTGATGAACTATGGAATGAGGTTCATGACATTGTACAGGAGATAGGGATCAAGACCATCCCCATGGAAAAGAAATGCAAAAAAGCAAAATGGCTGTCTGGGGAGGCCTTACAAATAGCTGTGAAAAGAAGAGAAGTGAAGGGCAAAGGAGAAAAGGAAAGATATAAGCATCTGAATGCAGAATTCCAAAGAATAGCAAGAAGAGATAAGAAAGCCTTCTTCAGCGATCAATGCAAAGAAATAGAGGAAAAGAACAGAATGGGAAAGACTAGAGATCTCTTCAAGATAATTAGAGATACCAAGGGAACACTTCATGCAAAGATGGGCTCGATAAAGGACAGAAATGGTATGGATCTAACAGAAGCAGAAGATATTAAGAAGAGGTGGCAAGAATACACAGAAGAACTGTACAAAAAAGTTCTTCACAACCTGGATAATCATGATGGTGTGATCATTAATCTAGAGCCAGACATCTTGGAATGTGAAGTCAAGTTGGCGTTAGAAAGCACCACTATGAACAAAGCTAGTGGAGGTGATGGCATTCCAGTTGAGCTATTTCAAATCCTGAAAGATGATGCTGTGAAAGTGCTGCACTCAATATGCCAGCAAGTTAGGAAACTCAGCAGTGGCTACAGGACTGGAAAAGGTCAATTTTCATTCCAATCCCAAAGAAAGGCAATGCCGAAGAATGCTCAAACTACCGCACAATTGCACTCATCTCACATGCTAGTAAAGTCATGCTCAAAATTCTCCAAGCCAGGCTTCAGCAATACGTGAACCGTGAACTTCCTCACGTTCAAGCTGGTTTTAGAAAAGGCAGAGGAACCAGAGATCAAATTGCCAACATCTGCTGGATCATCGAAAAAGCAAGAGAGTTCCAGAAAAACATGTATTTCTGCTTTATTGACTATGCCAAAGCCTTTGACTCTGTGGATCACAATAAACTGTGGAAAATTCTGAGAGAGATGGGAATACCAGAGCCCCTGACCTGCCTCTTGAGAAATCTGTATGCAGGCCAGGAAGCAATAGTTAGAACTGGACATGGAACAACAGACTGGTTCCAAATAGGAAAAGGAGTATGTCAAGGCTGTATATTGTCACCCTGCTTATTTAACTTATATGCAGAGTACATCATGAGAAACGCTGGACTGGAAGAAAAACAAGCTGGAACCAAAATTGCTGGGAAAAATATCAATAACCTCAAATATGTAGATGACACCACCCTTATGGCAGAAAGTGAAGAGGAACTCAAAAGCCTCTTGATGAAAGTGAAAGAGGAGAGTGAAAAAGTTGGCTTAAAGCTCAACATTCAGAAAATGATGATCATGGCATCTGGTCCCATCACTTCATGGCAAATAGATGGGGAAACAGTGGAAACAGTGTCAGACTTTTTTTTGGGGGGGGTCTAAAATCACTGCAGATGGTGACTGGAGCCATGAAATTAAAAGACGCTTACTCCTTGAAAGAAAAGTTATGACCAACCTAGATAGCATATTCAAAAGCAGAGACATTACTTTGCCAACTAAGGTCCGTCTAGTCAAGGCTATGGTTTTTCCTGTGGTCATATATGGATGTGAGAGTTGGACTGTGAAGAAGGCTGAGCGCCGAAGAATTGATGCTTTTGAACAGTAGTGTTGGAGAAGACTCTTGAGAGTCCCTTGGACTGCAAGGAGATTTAGCCAGTCCATTCTGAAGGAGATCAACCCTGGGATTTCTTTGGAAGGAATGATGGTAAAGCTGAAACTCCAGTACTTTGGCCACTTCATGCGAAGAGTTGACTCATGGGAAAAGACTTTGATGCTGGGAGGGATTGGGGGCAGGAGGAAAAGGGGACGACAGAGGATGAGATGGCTGGATGGCATCACGGACTCGATGGACGTGAATCTGAGTGAACTCCGGGAGTTGGTGATGGACAGGGAGGCCTGGCGTGCTGCGATTCATGGGATCTCAAGGAGCAGACACAACTGAGCGACTGAATTGAACTGAACTGATTATGAATTATACCATCACATCCTTCACCATAGATTTATTAAAAAAAAAAAGCTGCCATATTTTTAAAAAGTGTATTTACTTTTCAGTCACTGCTGCAGACATTGATTTACAAAACTGATATTTGCCTAAATAATCATGATTTTACGAATTCTAAAATTCCCATTTTAAGCCAAAAGTCCCCATTTGAAAGGTTTTATTGTATTCATGTATTTCTGGTTTTTTTGTTGTTGTTGTTGCTGCTGTTAGAGCCTGTATATACGTGTCCGACTTTGCGACCCCATGGAGTGTAGCCTATCAGGCTCCTCCGTCCATGGGATTTTCCAGACAAGAGTGCTGGAGTGGATTGCCATTTCCTTCTCTGGGGGATCTTCCCAAACCAGGAATCAAACCCAGGTCTCCCGCATTGCAGGCAGATGCTTTACCATTTGAGCCACCAGGGAAGCCCCTGTAGATATTACAGACTGTCACAAATAATTTTTCATTTTCTATAATTCTGTCTAATCTACAGCAAATTTAAATATATCTTTCTAATTCTTTTTTCCTGAGAGTTATGTTTTATTCAGTGGGAATTTTCAGGACTTCAAGCCCAAGAGACAACATCTTAACAGAACCTGAGAGAACTGCTCTGAGGAGGTGAGGGGAAGAGTCAGGTCATATAGAAGTTTTGCAACAAAGGGTAGGTAGTCTGGATGTCAAAAAAATATTGTTAGTTAAATAAAATCAGGTATCTCAAGGTAAGCAAAGTAGCACTTTTTTATGTACGGGAAAATGCAAGAGTCTGGGCTCACTGAAATCATTCCTTTCATATGCATCTCAGCTTTCTTGAGTCAGTACCCTGTCTTTTTTTTTAACATCTTGAGCTCCCTTGGGGTTCATCATAGGTAGTGTCTCCAGCCTAATGGCTTCCAGATCTCAGGTGTTCTTCTCCTTCCTGAGTGCCCTTAAGGCTCATGATGGAGGGCTGCCATCACTGATGACAGTGACATTCTGTTTACCCATACGGCAGGAAATACTCCATTTTTCAGTTCCTCCCCATGGTCAGAAATTTGAACCATATTTGGGCTACATTTCATGACCAATTTTTGTTCCAAGACGCTGGGAGGCTCATCCCAGATCAGGTGAAACTTCTCCTGGATATGTCACTCCAGGTGTTAATATCTGGATTAGACCCATTAATAGGTAATAAAAAGCTCTCTGGATCCTCTATCTTTTAACCTACTATGATTCAGGAGTTATTTCCATTGTTGTTTCTTCCATACCTAGAATCACACTATTACAATTATTGATTGCATACAGAACTATATATCTGATCAATTGTTTCAAGTCACCTAGTCATCATTACACTTATTGGAGGTTGGTTACACATCATAAGAGATGACAATCTTATAAAGTAGACAAGATATAAGTAAGGTAGTTAGTAACATTGACAAAGTCATAGTGTAGCACAGAGACAAAAGCATAAACAATTTGGAAACAAAGAACAGGTTAAAACAATGATTAGTATAACAGGTTGTAATCCAGTTGCAATAAACCAGCAAGCCCAACGGAGAGCCAGCTGAAGTCAAATTTGGCAGGGCCAGGTAGAGAGAAAAAGAGAAACATTTCATCTTTGTTTACAAAGGCATGCTTTATCAACTTGTAGGCCATATCATAAGAAAAAATGTTTTACAGGAAAACAAAAATTCAAGTTAGTATATTTCCCAGTCATAAAGTTATAAATCATATTTATCTGGTCATTCAGTCCCACATAATTGATTCCTGTTGATCCACATGAAGTAATCAGGTTTTCCATTAGAGTTTGTCATTTGTTATCCAGTTCAGTGGCATAATCTAAAGGCTATTATAAATTTACATTTGTTTTGAAAGGTTCTTTTCATAAGCCTTCTTGAAAATCTTCATATTATAAAAGAATTGTAAAAGTATGATAGTCTATAAAGGACAAAACTTAAAATAGCATGGTTAAAGACTTGAGTACAATATAATTAGCAGGAAATTTCTGCAATATATAACATTTTAAGATAATAACTAGAATAATTAGAATAACTGATAACATTGTATCAGGACATATCAGATGCTAAGGATTCCATATAAATTTGGAATATTTATATTCTTGATATTTATTTATGTATCTATACATTACAATTTAAAGTTTACCTTCAATCTCTTGGCAATGTTTCTGAATTTAAAATACCAAATAAATTTAGTTTAACATTACCCTCTATGATGTTTCAGAGATGTTTATTTGAGCATTCCAGAGTCAGCTGAAGGCTAATAGAGCTTTAGCTAGATTTTGATATTGGGAAGTTAGTTAGAATATAATAATATTAAATTACTTAATAATCTACTTAGTTAACTTTAATCTAAGCATAGTTAATGCATAAAACTTTTTGCTCCTCAGGGTTCCTTTCTACACTCTCTCATCACCTTCTATATCCAGGCTGACTCTCATTTTCCATCCAAATAAAATTAACCATAGTTCATGGCAAATAGATGGGGAAACAATGGAAACAGTGATGGACTTTATCTTCTTGGGCTCCAAAATCACTGCAGATGGTGACTGCAGCCATGAAATTAAAAGACACTCACTCCTTGGAAGAAAAGTTATGACCAACCTAGACAGCATAAAAAAGCAGAGACATCACTTTGCCAACAAAAGTCCATTTAGTTAAAGCTATGGTTTTTTCAATAGTCATGTATGGATGTGAGAGTTGGCCATAAAGAAGGCTGAGGCCAAAGAATTGATTTTCTTGACCTGTGATGTTGGAGAAGACTCTTGAGGGTCCCTTGGACTGCAAGGAGATCCAACCAGTCCATCCTAAAGGAAATCAGTCCTGAATATTCATTGGAAGCATTGATGTTGAAGCTGAAACTCCAATATTTTGGCCACCTGATGTGAAGAGCCAACTCAATGGAAAAGACATTGATGCTGGGAAAGATTGAAGGCAGGAGCAGAAGTGAATGACAGAGGACGAGATGGTTGGATGGCATCACTGACTCAATGGACATGAGTTTGAGCTACAGGAGATGATGATGGACAGAGAACCCTGGCCATGAGGCAAAGAGTTGGACACGACTGGGAGACTGAACAACAACTTCATGGCTTTTTTTTTCCTTTTTTCTCCATAAAATGTAATTTCATTTTTCATACTTTCTTTACTGAAAACATATATTCTATATTTTATTGTACACTGAAATATGTACTATTTCATTAACTTTAATTGCATGTTTAAATTAGAATCCTCAACTCTTAAAGCTTTAACTGTTGAGGATTCTAATTTAGTAAAAGCTAAAAAGAAAGCAGATATGAACTGTCTTTTTTTTTTATTTTACTTTACAATTCTGTATTGGTTTTGCCATACATTCATTGGCATTCTATACATTGGTGGGAAAACCCCGATGGCTCAGCAGTAAAGAACGTGCCTGCAATACAGTAGACATGGGAGATGCGGGTTCAGTAATTGGGTTGGAAGGATCCCCTGAAGGAGGAAATAGCAACCCACTTCAATATTCTTGCCTGAAAATACCATGGACAAAAGGAGCCTGGCCAGCTACAGTCCACAGGGTTGCAAAGAGTCAGACATGGCTGAGCATGAACAGACATTATATGGTGAGCATAAACCACCAATAATAACCAGTGATAATGTCTGAAAACACTTGTTTTCTTAGAGAAAACATCTTGGGGTGACACTAAACATTTTCATTAATATTCTTAAATACTTTTAGCTTCTCTATTTAATGATTCTTTATTAAATTTAAGTACATATATAAACTCATTGTAAAAATTATTTTTGATAACTTGCTTGAGGATATGTGCTCAGAGATGGACAAAAAGAATTGTCAATCATCCTAAGAGGGGGACAGATGTTGACTGACACTAATATATATATGCCAAGCTCTGTGCTTAAGATATATATTTTTTTTCTTCTGAACACTGATGCTCAATGTTGATAGAATCACCTATATAGCTTTTGAAAAGTACTGATGCAGAGAGTTTAGCTACATTACTTATTGCCTAGGTTTCCTTGGTTTCTTTCAATTTATTTTCTATGTTTTTAAATGTTTTTAATTTTAAGGTGAGATATAACATGAGAAAAGTACATAAAACATAACTGCATGGTATAGTGATTGATTATAAAGCAAGCACCTTTATAAAATCCATCCAAATCAATGAATAAAACATTGACAGTAGCAAAAAAATAAAAATGAAATAAAAATTTTTAATTGACAGCACACCAGAAGTTGCCAGTGTATCCTTTCTCAAATTCCTTGAAGTACCCCACACCCTGCAAAGTAAGATTTCTCTGACTTTTATGATAAGCAGTTATTAATACTTGCTTTACTCTACATTATCATTATACATGAATCCTTAACAATATAGTCTAATTTTGTGTTTTTTAACTTTAAAAAAATTATACAAAAATATACGCATTTTGTGCCCTTTTTCTTTTGTTCAACATTTATTTGTAAGAATTATCCAAATGTAGCAACGTATCACTATACCTTACTCATGGTTGTTGATTATTCCATTGCATAAAATATTACAATATATGTATTCTTTCTATTATAGGAGCCATTGACCAAATAGTAAGTCCCAATAGTAACTGACCAGTCCCAATAGTAACTGCTTTCATGAGTTATCTTACAACAGAAGGTTCTGGGAAGGAACCCGGAACTAACAGGCTACCACCCACTGGAAAAATTCAGGATGATTTTAGCACTTCAAAAGTATTTTGCCAACCTAGTGATGTGGTTTGACTTGCATTCCCATGATTAACTAACAAGGTTAAGAAGTTTTTCATATCTTTATTGCCCATTTGGATTGTGTCTTTTGTGAAGTACTTACTGGGTATTTCACTCATTTTTTTATTGGATTACTTGCCTTAAAAAAAATGATTTGTAGGAGTTTTTATACATTCTGGATATAGGCCCTTTGTCAGTTACATGTTTTATAAATACCTTTTCACTCTTCATTAGTTTTTTCATTCTCTTTAAGGTGAGTTTTGAATTAAATTATACATCACAGTAATGTAGATAAATTTGGTGATTTTTTTGTTACGCTGAGTGCTTTTGTATAATGTATGAGAAAATTTTCCTTAGCAAGTGCTTAATATATTCTCCAATAATGCCTTCCGAATGCTTTATCATTTTGCTTTTCACTTTTACGTTGAAAATTAATTGCTATTTTTTGTTGGATATGCCTATCATCTATTTTCTTCTGATCTATGCATTTAAGACGGCACATTTTCCTCTCTGTATAGCTTTAGCTATATCCCAGAATTTTATATTTAATGTTTCAAATATTACTTAGATCAAATTAGCCTTTAATTTCATTATGATGTTTTGACACACAAATTGTTTTTTTAATTTATATTTAATTAGAAGATAGTTGCTTTACAGTATTGTGTTGGTTTTTGCCATACAACTACATGAATCAGCAATAGGATATACATATGTCCCCTCTGCCTTGAACCTCCTTCCCACCTCCTGTCCCATCCCATCCCTCTAGGCTGTCACAGAGCAGTGGTTTGAGCTCCCTGCAACATAAAGCAAATTCCCACAGGCTATTTATTTTACACATGATAATGTATAAGCTTCAGTGTTACTCTCTCAATTCATCCCTCCCTCTCCTTCCCCCATTGTGTTTACAAGTCTGTTCTCTATGTCTGCATCTCTATTCCTATCCTGCAAATAAGTTCATCAGTACCATCTTTCTAGATTCCATATATAGGCATTAATATATGAAATTTGTTTTTCTCTTTCTGACTTAACCTCACTCTATATGATAGGCTCTAGGTTCATCCACCTAATTAAAACTGACTCAGAACTGTTCCTTTTTATAACTGAGCAATATTCCATTGTATATATGCACCACAGCTTCTTTACCCTTTCATCTGTCAATGGACATCTAGTTTGCTTCCACATCCTAGCTATTGTAAATAATGCTGCAATGAACATTGTGGTACATGTGTCTTTACAGCTATATTTTTTAAATTCCAAATATGTGGAGAATAGGTTCATTTTTTGTTAATGATTTCTAGTATATCTACATTGTGATTAGAAAACCTACTTAGATTGTGTCAGTCATTTTAAATGTGTTGAAACTTGAAATGCATTGAAACTTGCTTTATTGCCCAGCAAGTGGCCAAGTTTTATAAATATATATATTTTTCTGTTCTTGAAAGTAATATGTATTCTGTACTTTTGGAGTGGTGTGACATATATACAAACTGAATGTTAACATATTGTTTAAATCTTACTAATTTTTGTCTATTTAATCTTACAGTTACTTATTCAATTAGTTGATGAGAAACAATAGCTAAAATGATACCATATAGTGATACACTTCTTTATTTCACTTTGTGTTTCTGTCAACTTTTGTTTTTTATATTTTGAAGCTAGATGTTTCAGTTCATAGAAATATAGAATTATTTTGTCTTTTGATAATCTGAATCTTTAAAAATTATTTTGAAATGTCTATATTAAATAATTAAGTTTAAAGTTGAATCTGTCTGACATTATAATAACAGCACTAACTTTCTTTTGATTTTTGTTTTTGTTTATCCTTTTCATCATTTTATTTTCACACTCCTTATGTTTTTTATGGTAGCATTTAATTTTAAGAATTCACCTGACAATTATGTTTTATCTGAATCAGTTGTCCTTTTATGTATAATGTAATTGCTCATCTATTTGTGTTTATATCTACCAGCTTATTATATATTATATTATATACTTCCTATTTGTCTCAGTGATTTTATGTATGTTTTACTCTTTGTTTGTTATTTTCCTGCTACTTATACTGTTGTATCATCCCCTCCCCCTTGAGTATGGACAGAAATTGCAACTTGCTTCTAACCAATAGAAAGTGGCCAAAGTGAAGGTATTGTGCAGATTTAATTAAGTTCCCTAATTAGTTGAACTTGCATCATCAAAAAAGATTGGCTGTGGTGGGTCTGACTTAATTAGGTGAAGGTGAAGCCTTTGACAAAAGATCTAAACTTCCCCAGAGAGATTTTCCATTGCTGGCTCTGAATGGAAAATTTATATGATTTCTATAGCTGGAAGGAACAAAGTTTGCCAATAAACCAAGGTAGTTTGGAAGTAGGTTCTTCCCTAACTGAACCTCCAAATGAGAACACAAATCAGCTAGCATCTTGATACCAGCCTTGTGAGACTCTGAAAAGGGACACTAATCTAAGCCACACACACAATTCTGACCTACAGAAACTACGTGGTAATGAATAGGTTTTAAGTCACATTGTTTGTGGTAATTTGCTATAGAGCAAACAAAATTAATATTAATACTTGGGGTCTGATCCCTTTTTGAGGGCCTAGCTTTCTCTCAAGTACTTTTGGCCACTTATAATGCAGTTCAATTCACCTAAAACTGTTTTTTCCAAATCTGCAAGTATTCTTATGGAAAAGCAGCACTGAGAACCTATGTTTATGCCTCTGGAATCTCCTATTCTGGCTATTTTCTCAGTAACTCCTCACTACTTGTTATCTCTTAAGATGTTTTTTAAAAAGATATATATCTCATCCTCAGTGAGTAGGTTGGTATAACTTAAACAGATTATCATTACTGGAAAGCAGAGACTGGTTCCTGTCTATATTCTGAGTCAGGGTCTTTATTTGACTTTCCAATGAATTTGATTAGCTACTCAACACCCTTTCATAAATTAAGTTTTCCTGCTCATGTTGTCCAGACTCAGTTTTTGCTGCTTGTAAACATGAATCTTGATTCATTCCAGATGTGATAAGGTAAATATGAAGTTAGTTATATTCAAAGGATAACTAGGGAGAAAAATGCACATATATTTGGAAAACATTGAAAGAACATAAAAAATATACTGATAGTAATTGTAATTTGGATGGTGGAAGAGTAGGCAATTGCTTTATTCTTTCTGTTATTGCAAATATTTTAATAATGAGCATGTCTTTATTTTATGATATAAACACTATTAAACTGCACAGACATCTAAAGTGTCTTAGTGGTAGAGTTTTATAAACATGACATCTAAAGTGTCTTAGTGGTAGAGTTTTATAAACATCATTAGTTCTTAATGATGTTTAGATGCTATATGTGTATTATTGAGCAGTAGTATTATACTTATATGTATATACTTATAAGTATATATATACATATAATTACATGTATATACTTATATATACATATAATTACATGTATATACTTATATGTTAGAATAGTTAGTTGAAACTCAGGCTTCAAATCCCAGTTATCTCTCTTTGTTAAAGATATTTTTCTTTAGTCTTCAACTTCTCATTTCCCCTAACCTTATCCCTGATTGTTAAAGGCTATCTTTAGGGAACTCATTTTAGCCAGCAATATCTTTTTTAAAATTGTTAACTACACTCTTAATTACATCTTACGTAGAGAAGAGGCTAAAAGTGAATAGTTACAACAAAAATTTCAATAATAAGCTTATTGTTTGGTCTGATAAATACTATTCCCCCATGTAATTTACCTTTACATAAAGTTGGTTCTCAAAATTATTACAGTTAATTTGGAGTGTAGAAAGTTGGATGATTTGAGTGAATATCCCTGGGCCATGATGCAAATATAAATTTTCTTTGCCTAATACTATTGATGGGGCCACAGAAAGTACAAAAGAGTCAGCTGAATTCTTATTTATTCCATATCATTCCAACAGAAGTGTTTTGTGGATAAATCTCTATAACCAGTTTATTTGAAAATTTGTCCATTTCTGCTAAAAAAAAGAAGAATTAGTTGGGAAGGATATTTAATTAAAGGTTCTGGTTATTTGGATTCTAATTAGTTGTTCCTGCTTTAGGATATTTATTTTCCAGGTTTATGATCCCAAACACAAATTGCTATTTATTTAGTTAAAGAATGTGTATTTCAGCTGGAACAGGAATATTTCATAATGAATCTAAATGCAGCGGGTATCTTTTTTCCGCCAGTTTTCATTGCAACAGCTGTGTTTCTACCCACTTATTTTCTACATATTCTGTACTTTACTCAGCAAATTTAATTTTTCAGTCCTTCTATGACAACCAGATATACTGTAAAACACATATTCTTTTCAGGCTTGCTATCAGTGTATAATATTATAGCATATAGTTCAAAAAGGTAAGCAAAGTATAAGAAAAGAGTTCCATGTAGAGAACTATGATGAAAAATGCTCCATGCTAAGGAAAATGTTGAGAGTTGATAAATTCTATACATCCGACAGAATAATGCATGAACAGAGAGTAGTTATAAGTGCAAATATATTTTGAGAGAGCTATGTAAGGGGGCTATTGGTAGGCATCTTAGAATGTGTTTTAAACAAATAGCTGTTGTTCAGTCGCTAAGTCATGTGCGACTCTTGGTGACCTCCTGAACTGTAGCCCACCAGGTTCCTCTGTCCATGGAATTTCCTGGGAAATAATACTGGAGTGGGCTGCCACTTCTATCTCCATTTAAATAAATTAGCAGACATAATAGTTACTTCAAGTGCTAGCCTTTATAGAAAGGATAGAACATACACCATCAAAAATACAACTGAAAATATGTGGTAAGTCTTTTTCCATCTTTGCTGCTAAGTAGAAAATTTAGCACAACTAGTAATTTTACTTTACCTCACAAGGACAATCTTTTACACAAGTGCTGTGAAAAAGGAAATTGTGAATGCATGAGCCATATTTGTCTTTCCTATCATTGTATCTCCAGCACTAAGCATGGTTCCTTGCACACAGTAGGAGATAAATATTAGTATCTGTTCATTGAATGAAAAGATGACTACTTGGGTCTATCTGATTCAAATGGATTCTGTGTCAAATATTTTAGTATTTATGGGTATCATTTTTGATACTTACTTGTAGTAAAAACATTCCCAGGTGCGGCAGTGGTAAAGAATCCGCCTGCCAATACAAGAGATGC
Source organism: Oryx dammah (assembly GCF_014754425.2). Lineage (NCBI taxonomy): Eukaryota > Metazoa > Chordata > Mammalia > Artiodactyla > Bovidae > Oryx > Oryx dammah. The sequence continues at coordinate 28,950,215 of NW_024070207.1, read as the reverse complement.
GGATTCTGTCTCTGGGTCAGAAGAACCCCTTGAGGAGGAAATGGCAACCCACTCCAGTATTCTTGCCTGGGAGATCCCAGGGACAGAGGAGCCTAGTGGGCTATAGTCCCATGGGGTTGCAAAGAGTCAGACACAACTGAGCAACTGGGCATGCGTGTAGCAAAAAAGGTACTCAGCCAGACTATAATACCGGTAGTGGAATCTAGGGACAATTTAATATGTTAAAAGGCCTTTACGTTGAGTAATTGGATTCTGGTTAATTGTTTCATTTCTTTTCATAAATTGCTTTGATTAAAGCAATTTGATTAACTGGGAACTAGCTATAGACTGGGATTTGCCAACTCTAGGTTATTTTTCATAGACAAGTCCTGTTTATAAATGCAAAATAAAACAAAGAAACTCTTTTTCTCAATAATGGTTATGAATATGACATTAGCTGTTAGAAAACACAAAGAGTTGTAATAGCCTTGGATAATCCTAATGTTTGGATACCTGGTAGAAAAGATGTATAAAGAGCTTATCTTTTCAGCAAGGTGGACTGAAAAAGACTACACAAATAATAGTTATAACTAGGCCTACTCACATATATTAGCACAAAATTTGTATTTGAATGAGCCTCAGACAATTGTTCCTATGAAAATAATTTGTGAAATCAAGAAAACTTACTGTCTCTGTTCCTAGAAGTTGAGGGGTTGTGGTGGGAAGGGAGAGGGAAAACTTGCCTGATCTGTTGTTACTGAAACACAACCTACCTGATCTTCTGCAACAATAATTTATTTGACTTGGGGCTGGAGAACATCACTGAGATGAAAGTAAAGAATAGATTAAATTTAATTACAATGTATACCACAACTGTTCTGTGTAACTAAGGAAATAAAACTCAACATCATATAAAAATCGTTCCAATCCCTTCAGATTAAGTAATAAATTAAAACGTACTTAAGGAAAGCAATGCTCAAATTTCATGTTATCCTCACAGTGCCAAGCCAGACATTGTCACATTAGCCAAATTTGTGTATAATAGAAGTCTTAAAAGTGTCATTATAAAAGGATAGATTACACTTTTTCTATCACCTCTAATTAGTTTTCTGGTTGTTCAGAGCCAATTTAATCTCCTTGATCCTCCTTAGGCAACAGGTAAACAGAATGATTTCAAAGTGGATTAAAATTACAATCCTTTCCTCTATTGACTTAGCAAAATATTTCACGAAATTACATTTGCAATTACCCCCGAAGATGGATTCCTATGTGTAAATTAATAGTAGGATTAAAACTGAAAAATTCAACCAAACTTAAATTACAGTGAATTGAAAAAAGAGGAGACGGGGGAAATGGTAGGAGCCCTCCTTTACAAATTCATTCATTCACTCATCAAGTATTTACAAATTACATACTGTGAGCCAGATGCTGGGAATATACTACTGATCTCACTGAGCTTGCATATTTTCCACAAATAAATATAGAAATAAACCAAAACTACAACTTCAGGTAGTGGCAAGTACTGGCTTGGCCAGAAAGTTCATTTCGGTTTTTCCATAAGCTGTTATAACATAATGAAGGAACTAAAACAGGGTTATATGATAGTGACTGGCAATCACCTTCTCAGGCTGTGGCAACGTCTAATTGACATTGAGTGGTGAGGGAAGGACTTTCTGAGGTGGTAACACTTTAGTTATGATCTTAGTAATGAGGAGCTGATGTGGCAGAAAAGCATTCCTGACAGAGAAAATAGACAGTGAATTAATACTGAGGTGGGATAATTGTGGGCTTAGTTGTTTGAAGATAATAACAATTATGGTTGCAATTTTCAATTATGATTGGAGTTTCTGGCTTGAGGAGAGGAGTGGTCTCAGAGGTGTTGGAGAGGTAAGCAAGACTTAATCATATAGTGGCTACAGATCATTCTAAGCAGTTTCATTTTTATTCTCTGTGCATTTGAGGTTAGTCTGGGTCTTCACATGACCTGAGTACATTTATCCTGAGTTCTGTGTGAGTATGTGCATAGAGAAGAGAGGTCAGACCAAATGCAGGTAGGTTTTATGAGGGCTCTGTAGAAATTCAGGTGAAAGATTACAATGTCTTAAACTATAGTAACTGCAGTAAATTGCAGTAAATCTTTACTTACTAGAGCCTACCTTATGTCATAACATAGAAAATATGCTGTTTCTACTCAATTGAGATTAACCATGTTTGCCTTTCATAAGGAAATTTTATGATTTTACAATGGAAATGATACAACATGACATTTGAGCAGCATCACCTTTTACCTCATTTTCATTAATTATTTTGAATAACAGAAGTTGGCTAAGAAGGAAATAATTTTACTGTGAGGACTTAAGTAGGTGAATTTACTGGCTAAAAATCCCCAATATCCTCAACTTTTCCATGATCAACTCCATTTTTGGTTGTCACAGGATGGGAATCAAGGGGATGTTGCTACAAGTATCTAGTGGATAGAGGCCAGCCATGCTGCTAAGCATCCTACAATATACAAGGCAGCCCTCCCGAAAAAGGAAAGATGTATCCAATTCAAAATGTCAATAGTGCTGAGACTGAGAAATGCTGACCTAACTTTACTTTTTTTGCTTGGATTTAATCCTAACTCCTTTGAGAACACTGCCTCCTCTGCTTCTCAAGTGGTGTTTTTTGTTTTGTTTTTTCCCCTATATCACTTATACTATTGAGCCTGGAAAGTGAGATAAATGTTATACTTACTTTTCAGTGCTACTTTCAGACCATTCTTCTCCTTTTTACATCCTTAAAATATCTCAGTTTGGGGTTTTGGTTGTTGTTGTTGGTTTTTCTGGCTGTGTCACATGGTGGCATGTGAGATCCTAGTTCCCTTATCACGGAATGGTATCCAGGCCCACATAGTGAAAGCACAGAGTCCTAACCACTGGACTGTCAGGGAATTTCCTAAAACATTCCAGTTTGGAATTTCATGTTATAGTCAGCTACAGGTAGCTGGACCACTTGCCACTGTACCACAATACCTCACCTTCTCATCATCTTAAAGAATTTACTTCCTGAATCCCTCTGACCTGCTCTCTAACAATCACTCCTGTAATTGTTCTGGGCAGTGTCAATATGTGTACAGGATCATTCCAATAGCAGAGTCTCTAAGTTCCTTAAAATCTTCTTCAATGATATATATATATATATAATATATATATATTTTCTTTTTTGGCTGCTCACAAGCTTTTTCTAGTTACAGTGAGTGGGGGCTACCCTTCATTGCAGTTTGCAAGCTTCTCACTGCCATGGCTTCTATTGTTGCACAGGCTTTAGGCTACTGGCCTTCAGTAGTTGCAAACTGTGGGCTCTAGAGTGCAGACTCAATAGTTGCGGCACATAGCTTAGTTGCTCTGTGACATGTGGGATCTTCCCGGACTAGGGATCAAACTCTTGTCCCCTGCACTGGCAGGCAGATCCTTATCCTCTGCACCACCAGGGAAGTCCTCCTTCAATGATCTTGATGTTTATCCTACCGCAACCACTTAGTCTCATGCTCATATCCCAGACTCTATCATTACCAAGAATTGCTACTCCTTTCTAATTTCAATTTCATGCAACTTGCTCTCTCACCACTCTTTCCTCACTTTTCAACTTACTGTTTCCTTTACTCCATCTGCAGAAATGCTTTGTTCTTATTGGGCTTAAATTCATAACTTTTTAATGTTTTTTAGTCCCTGGTATCCCCAGTTTCAACTTAAATTCCATGACCAGTCATTATAATCCATTGGTTCTGATACCTAATTCCAATGTGTGTTTGTGGGGGAGAGGGTTCCCCACACCAACAAACTGGGTGTCCTACAATTTCACTCAATCCTAATAGTATCTACCTGGAGAGAGCTTCAGATCCCACAGGTTAAGGGCTCAATCCCACAAGACTGCCCCCCAACTAGTACCTCAGATGCCTATCACAAGTCTAAGTGCTTCTGACATGTGCTTCTGATGGATAAGAAGTTACAACAATCTTCTCCTTAGGTTCAAATAATTTGCTGTAACAAGTCACAAAACTTAGAGAAATATTTTTACTCACTAGATCACTGGTTTATTATAAAAGGATACAACTCAGAAACAGATAGATGAGATGCATAGGACAAGGTATGGGAAAAGGGCACAGAGCTTCGAGGTCCTCTCCAGGCATGCCACTCTTCCAGCACTTCAGTGTTTTCACCAACCCAGAAGTTCTCAGAACCTCATTTTTTTGATTGATTTTTGAAATATAGTTGACTTACAACATTAGTTTCAGGTGTATAAAGTAGTTAGTTATCCAATACTTTTATGTATTATGAAATTATCACCACTCTGAGTCTAGTTACCATTCATCACAGTTCAAAGTTATTACAGTATCACTCACTATATTATCTATTGCTGTACATTACATCCTGTTATTTGTTTTATAGCTGAAAGTCTGTAACTCTTGATTTTTTTTCAACTATTTCATTGATCTTTCAACTCCCTTACCCTCTGGCAGCCATTAGTTTGTTCTCTATATTCATGTTGGTTTCTGTTTTATGTTGATTAGTTTGTTTTGTTTTTTGATTCCAAATATAACTGAAATAATATGGTATTTGTCTTTCTTTGCTGACTTATTTCACTTGACATAATACCTTCTAAGTCTATCCTGTGGGTTTTTATGGAAGCATTATTCCATAGGCATGACTGATTACATCACTGGCCGTTAGCAACTGATTCAACCTCCAGTCTCTCTCCCCTGCCAGGAGGCTTTCTAATTACAGGGTTGTTTCTCCTCACAACCAGCCTCCATCTTTAGCTGTTTTCCAAACATCACCTTATTAATATAAACCCAGTTGTAGGAGAAAGGGACTTGGTACAAATATCAAGACACCCATTTCACCTTGATGGCTCTGAAGCTATTTCAAAAGTAAGAACAAATATTATGACAAAAGATGCTCCCATTGCTCAGGAAACGGGAAGGATCTTGGGAACTGAGAGCAAGGAATTATGGAATAAGACCAAGACATATTTGGAAGAAGACCAAATATGTGTGTCTGAATGACTAAATATCTATTTCTTATAAGTCATAATATCACGTAATCACTTCTTTGTATTGATCCTCGGTTCTCTTTCTCTTTTCTTATTTCATCATATTCACTTGGTGAAATATAAACTTCATTACAGTTTTCCAGCTGCTACTCATGCAGCTGAATACAGCTGGGGAAAAATCACAACTGGTTCCTGTTTTAATTTCATAATTGCTAACTTTAAGTGGGCCTTGCATGATCCCTGGCAACCATCTTTCATTTTCCTAGGGTATTCACCTTCTTCTAAACTATTTTCATATTCAAATGGATACTTGTAGCTTCATTTGGGTGTCTATTGGGGCTATCAAAGTCAGACAATCAAAACTAAAGTTTTCATCACTCTGCACCTTTTAAGACCTGTTTCTATTGCAACAGCCCCATTTCAACTAACGGTAATTGAATCCTTCTAGTTTGTTGAGGAGGAACAAATTCTCCTCTTCTCTTCTAGGTTCTTCTGGCTGGTCTAAGAATTAAATTGACATGAGACAGGTTAACAGCAGAATACCCAGCAAAGCCACTTCCACATAGATCTTAAATCATTTTATCCACCTCGAACACCTTACTATTCTCCATCCACTCACTCCTATGGGAAAGGTGACAAAAAAATCAGGAAAGTTGAAATGATAGCTTCTCTTTGAATATATAAATTACAGATTATGTAATACTCACCATGGGACATTTTTATACAAATATCCACATATACTTAGATCCTGGACTATAGCTGAGTTGATCTATGTTCCCAACAATAGATGAAGTTCTTGCTCCAAAATTACTTAAATCTCAACTGACAGAAATTATAAAATACTTATAATAACTCTTATATGTGAACTCCTTGAATAATGAGAATTGATTGATAATCTGGGTGTTCATGCCCATTCAATTCACATTCATCTACTGTGGTTGAGAACTTCACTCACTGAAAGCCATGATTTGATTGCCCTAAAAAAAAAAAAAAAACTACATTGGATGAATATCTATCAGAGTATGTTACTTATCCCTTTCTTTAAACTAACTCTACTATAGCATTCATTTTTAGAGGTAAGAGAAAAACAGCTTTTTTTCAGTCTTAGTATAATTTTTAAACTTCTTCAGCATTGAAACATTTTTAAGAGGGTCAAGCTGTAATTTTTCTCTGTTACTATCTGAGAATCAACACCACAGACACTATCTACTGGATGCCTGTGGTGTGGTTTTTAGTTGTTAAGTTGTGTCTGACTCTTTTGCAACCCCATGGACTGCAGCCTTCAGGCTCCTCTCTTCATGGGATTTCCCAGGCAAGAATACTGGAGTGGGTCACCATTTCCCTCTCCAGGGTATCTTCCCCACCCAGGGATCAAACAGGTATCTCTTGTGTCTCCTGCATTGTCAGGCTGATTCTTTACCACTGAGCCACCTAAGAAGCCAAATGGATGCTTAATGACTTCTTCAGCTGTGTTTCTCACCCCATGAAGCCTCAATGGTTTCACCTGGTTGAGGAAAGCCTGTCGCCTTGTCCACTGATTATCATCTTCACTGACTACTTTCTGGATGTCTCTGGCTTTATCCTGATGGCTTCCAGAGCACTATCCACTTCAACTGGAGACCTTTTCCTTTCCATTCATTTTCCCTGTCATATTGCACTTTCCATTGTGTGTGTGTGCCTGCTAAGTCACTTCTGTCATGCCTGACTCTTTGCGACCCCATGGACCCCATGGAGCCCACAAGGCTCCTCTGTCCATGGAATTATCCAGGCAAGAATTCTGGAGAGGGTAGCCATGCCCTCCTCTAGGGGACTTTTCCAACCCAGGGATCAAACCTGCATCTCCTGTGACTCCTGTGTTGCAGGCAGATTATTTACCATTGAGCCACCAAGGAAGCCCCACTCTCTATGGTATATTTGCATTTTTTGCTGTTGCTGCTGTTGTCATTTAATGTAGTTTTAAAGAGTGGAGTTCAGTTTGAGAACTCCCAAGTTGAGAACTGTAGGAACATTTTTAAGATTCCTTAAAATTTGAAATTCTATTATTCTTTCATACGTTGAAAATAGAGAATTAAAAGATGGGGAAACTAGAAAAAAAGACATAGGACTTTTCATCCAGTTTAAGTTAGTTAACTCTTTGTAAGTAGCTGCAAGATATCATGCACTATTATAGGTATGCTGCAGTATCTGGGATGAAGAACTCACATTAATGCTTAGCTGTAAATAAATAATAGAGTTCCTCAACAAAGAAAGAAATAAATAAAGGGTGTGGGATCACTTTCGCTAGAATTCATTAAAATTACAATTCTCATCTGTCTAAATTAGTTTAGAGATAGTCTCACCTGAAGGCAAGGGGATCGACCAGACAAGTTCTCAAGACATCCTACAGCCCCAAATCCATAATCTTCCAATAAAATAGACATTGATCTGAATGCTTGATCCTCGTGGGTTAGAGCAATGGAAGAAACAACACTGCCATGTCAATTTAGAGAAAAGCAATTTGTTTTGATAGGTTTACTTTCCTTTCATTTAATTTTTCCCTCCAGACACTTTTTTATTCCTTTTATTGAGTTTGTTTAGATAGCAAGCCCATGTTATTGAGCTCCTTTCCCCTGAAACTTTTCTAAAGGGATATTAAGATGTCTGGGAGAAGTTCAATTAGGTTTAAATTAATTTCTGCTAGTATGCCAGAGTTCCCCAAACACCTCTTTTTAAAAAGAATTACTTGATTATTTAAGCCAGGAGACAAAAAACAAATTGAATAAGAAAAAGAAAACTTACATTCTAAAATAGAAATCAGACCTCCCTCATAAGGTTCCGAGTGGTTATTAGTATCAACTCTTTAAAAAGCAAACAGCATTTTATATGAATCTCATATCATGTTTCTTAGCCTGTGGTAGAAATAACATTAATTTTAGATGTATATCTACTAAGAATCACATTGATTCTATTTTAATATATCATCATATGGTTTTAATCTTTGTGTAGTACCATGACATATTGTTATATTGAAAAGAACATCATAAATTACGATTCCTACTAACATCTAGAATTGCCAAAAAAGTGTATTTTGGTTTATTTACCATTAGTCTATTACTCTTCATTTAGTATTAATTTTTCCCAGATGGAAAGAGAACATATTATTTCAATAATCTCAATCCAAATTATAATTGCACATTACATCCAACTCTGATTTCTCTTCTAGCTTTGGCATTCATCTGTCCCTCCTGCTATCTTTCCACCCAGATTCATTAGTTCCTATTTTGTTTTTCTCTTTTTCATTTAAAATTTTAGTCATGAGTTAGGTATAATATAAAGATCAGTAGTTTATAAATAACTGTTGGATTTCATTAATTCTATGCAATCAAATGGTTTGTCTTTTATTATTTGTTGAAAAGAAGTTGTGGATTTATTTTGTTTGTTTTTAGCAAAAGAATGACACATAGGACATTTCTATTTTAAAATCACTGCTGGAATCTTACCTGGTTTCAGACTTATAAGCAATTTTTTTTCCTCTTTTAGACCATTTACAGGCTAACGTTGTATTTCCCTTTATTCAAAGATACTGATTACTTCCCATATCTTCTTTAAAATAGTAACTCAAACTATAGCATTGTTGGTTTGCTCATGAGTTCCCATGTGAAATCTGAAACTGGGCCCCATACTCAGAGGGCAAGAAGGGACCAAAGAAAGAGGCAGAGGGCCCAAGACTGGTAGGTGGAGGGTTTAATAAGCAAGGGAGCTTACATAAGAGGCTTATCCTTGATGGCCCACAAGAGGAGTAGGTCTCTCTACCTGCCAGTCAAAATCTTCACAGTTTACACAGAGGCCTTAACTGGATTCAGTCACACATTCAATCCAAATGGTCTCAACAACTTACCTTCTTCTCTCAAATTTGCGTCCTTCAAACACCTCTTACAGCATAGGAATGGTTGGCAGGATGTACATTTCAAGGACAGAGGAGGGGATGAGGAGCCTCTGATCACCCAGTCAACCAATGGTCACATTGTTTCCATGATCTCCTCCAAAAAGAACAGACACATATACACAAAACAATTTTTTTGTGTGTTTTGTGTTAGTATGTTTCCTCTATTCATTAATAGAATATATGTTTCAATTGAATATATTTTCAATCCTTTGTTAACAAAATCATTTATAAAGGTGAAAAATTGGTTAAAAATGTAAAGAAAGACCAACCAAAATAAATATTAAGACAAAAAAATATGGTATAGAGGGCTGGTACAATAAAGCAAAAATCAAAGTTAGCACTTAGGTTGAAAATACATTTCAAAATAGAATAAGGTTTATAAACAGAATAAGTTTATATTTGGGTGTCTATACCTTGTGGCTGTAGACTTGTTGGCTTCTTATTAAAAGGAAAAATCCATTTCAATCTTCTCTGACTACATTGATATAATCTTTGTTCAATGTAATGTTTTTGAGTAATTATAAAGTTGTAGCTTCTGTGCTAGATAACAAAGACACAAAAGATTAATTAGCAGGTTAAAAATTAAAAGAAGGCAGGGTTAATGTTACCATCAGCATCTTCATAATCATCATACAATCTACCATATTGCTTTTACAATGTGCATTTTTCCTTCATTTTCACATCTATTCATCACAACCTTATGAGGCAGTTATATTTATTATGCCTGTACTACAGATGAAGTGTTGAGGCTTAGAGAACTCAATGAAACTCTCAAGGTAAAAAAATAGACTAAAATTGAATCTGTTTTGCAATTTGACACAGTACAGTACCTGGTATATAGAGAACATTACCTAAGCATTAGCAATTTTTACCATGCTTAGCATCATTATTATTGTTTTATTATTTGAGTCTTGTGTGCTCAGTAGCTTCAGTTGTGTCCAACTCTGCAACCCCATGGACTGTAGCGTAACAGGCTCCTTTGTCAGTGGTACACTCCAGGCAAAAATGCTGGAGTCTTAGATTTTTAAAAAATCCTTTATAACAATAAATAATGTACATACAGATTTCTGCAAAAAATGACTTGGTAAAATGTTGTCTTCTAATTTTTTTCATATTTATCAATAAATTATTAAGGAGATTGTATTGAACAAAAAGTTAAATTAAAACTTGAAAATTCTAGTAACCTGAGTAGAAACTAAAACACTGTTTGAAAAGTAACAAATAAGTCGGTCTACTACCCAGTTTGGCAAGTTTTGAATATTATCAGTATAGTTAATATTATCATTTGAAATAATAATGTATTTCATGCTTTGTCACTATCATTTACACTTTACATGGTGAAAAGATAAAGGTTGGCCTGATTTGAATGCCAATTTATTAAATTCTGATGGCTTATTTTCAATTTTTTTGTTAATAAAAACAATGACACATTGAAACATAACATAAAGTACATGGTAAATCTGATGTCCACTAAAATGTTGGGAGAACTCTATACTGCTTTAAGTGGAATGATAGGGAAAGTTAAAAAAAATGCCAAAATAGGATAGAAAGTTATCTGTATAAGAAAAGCAGGATATGTAGAAGACATTGAAAAGCAATCTGTATTTAGAATATACTTTGTTAATCTGAAATTATTACCATTATAATATTTTAATCTGAAGAATTTAAAATGTATTATATTTTTTCAGTTGTTACTGTACATTTGTTCATTGCTAACATATTTCTGAGTTTCAGACCATCTTATTAAGGGGATTTTAGAAATTTGGGGAGGAAATTTGATTCTTTTTGTCTCTAAGAGAGCTCTTAACCAAGTTCTGGAAGCCACTTGTTCATTAATAATAAACTCTCCGCCATCAAGGTATATAATAAGAAATCATTGGCAGTGACAACACTCCATTGAGTAATTTGAAACTGTTGCCATCCAGTTGGGCTGATGTGATTAATTAACCCATCAGCAAGCTCAGCTGTCTGATGAAGAGTAGCTGTGTAGCAGTGAATCTCAAGGAGAACTTGAACTTTTTGAGGATCTTGAACTGAAATTTCTTCTCAGACAAGTGGCCTAATTGAATTTCAATGAACTGGAAATCAAAGCTTTCTAGACTTTTTAATTTCCATAAGTACAATTCTCTCTTTTTTTTTAAAAAAAATATTTTTCCTCTTAAGTGTTACAAGCGTATAATCAGATCATATAACTTGAGATCTGGGAGGCTCCAAATTTCCCAGAATAAAATTATTTGCTTTATTTCAAATCAATTTCCTGCTGAGGTTCACTTATCCTTTATTAGTATCCCTCTTTCTTTGCAGTTTACTGTTTTAAAAATAATAGAGACAGTTTTTAAAAGGTGTGCAACATTACTTTGTGTGCTTGTTATTTAATGAGTCTGAAAACCAATGCATAAGGACCATCTGGTGACTTGACTGTAGAGATACATTGATACCACCACCCAGAAATTTTGATTCAGCCAGACTGAAGTAGAGCCATAACGTTTATTTTGAAACTCATCTCAGGAAATTCTAATGCATAACTAAATTTATAAGTGTAAGGAACTGTAGTGATGGGTTAGATTTCCTTTAGCAGTTGCATATTCTGATTTTAAATATATTTTCATGTGTTTCTGTTTGTGTTTTTATTAAGAATTGACAGAAAGGTTTTTTTTCCTGAAACTTCAATAATTTGTCTTACTCAGAGGGTCCATCCAACTTATCAATTATAATTGAAATAATACTGACATCATAATGATTCTAAGGATTCTAAATCAACAACGTGATGCAAGAAGCTTAGCTCAGTGCTCTGTGATGACCTAGAGAGTGGGATGGGGAGGTGGGAGGGGCTCAAGAGGGAGGGGATATATGTATATTTATAGATGATTCACATTGATGTACAGCAGAAGCCACAATAACATTGTAAAAAAATTATCCTCCAACTAAAAATAAATTTTAAAAAATGTGATGCCTCATCTATTTATTGAACAAATACATATATTTAAAACATATCATACTGTCTATTTAAATTCAATTTGGACACAGGAACTGAAATGAATACTACATTGGTTGAAGCAAATGCTCTATCTAAAACAACCTCTGTCTTGCAGTGTATTGAAGAGTCATTTAATGGGAGAACATAGTGGGTGTTATCCACAGTATCAACCACATTGGAAGAACATGTCCAAAAGAGAGATTATAATTCCTTTTAAGAATATAGACCTCTTAAAAAGTTTTACTTCTGTGGCAGAAATGTAGGTCAGCTCTCCCCAATACACATTTCTCAAACCTTTATACTCTACTTACTCCAATCTATATGAGGTAAAAGATAAATACTTTTTAATATAAGTTTCATTTGTACCTAAGGATCAGGTAAAGAGTTCTGGCTAAATAAGCATGTAGATAGGTTGGGATACAAATGGGATTCCTGGAACTGTGGCAAACATTTTTCAACCATGTGAGAAAGAAAATAGAATCAGAAAAATTCCAGCCTGACTATATTTAGTCAGTGAATCAGCTCCTGTAGTAAAAAAATATGAAATGCTCTTTGAGAAAAATAGACTCCCATCTGAATCTTTTCTAGCAACCTAAATTGTTTCTACCTAATATAATGTCCAGCATCCCTAATGTAGCCCCTTTGGTCACAAAAAAACCAAAGTCCTCTTGACATTTAAAAAGGAATAAGCTTCTAGATGTTCTATTTCTGAAAAAGTGAAACACATAATCAATACTTCATTTTTTTCAATATTTAAGTGTTGCTCTCTATGGCATTTTCCCCACCAAATGTTGTTAACTGTTAAGCTTAGGGCACAATGCTTTCATAGTATTTCGAATGATGTATGTGCTTCCTTGGCTGTCCAATGGTTAAAAATCCACTTGCCAGTGCAGGGGACGTGGATTGGATCCCTGGTCCAAGAAGATTCCACATGCTACAGGGCAACTAAACTTGTGCACCACAACCACTGAGCTCACATTCTAGAGTCCACAAGCTGCAAGTACTGAGTCCATGTATCTGAGACTCAGTGCTCTGAAACAAGCGAAGCCACCACAGTGAGAATCACATGCACCACAACTAGGGGGTAACCCTTGCTCACCACAACTAGAGAAAGCCCGCTTGCAGCAATGATGACCCAGTGCAACCAAAAATAAATATGACAGATAGACAAATAAATACTTTTAAAAAATAATAATATTAATATACACAATTAATTGTACAGGTCTTTGTATTAGTTATCTGTAATGAAATTCCCATCATTATGCATAGAGGCCATCTTTATTCATAATTCATGTTTTACCTGAGATGTTTAGGCATCTAAAGGTAATTCCAGAGCTGCCCAATAGGTATGTGTTTATTTTTAATCATCAGCCCTGATACGCCAAGGTAAGTGATATCATCATTTATTTGTTTTGTTACAAATGTCTGGCTTATTGATTCTCTGACATTGGTCAAACAGAGAGTGATGAAAAAACAGTTCTCATACACTTCTATTAAGAATCTAAACTAACAGGAATAAAAAGAAACATCACAATTTCTCTTAATAACTCATGATAGCCATAGGCAGTGACATCTTTCTCTAATTTCATTCAATCTCCTTCTTTTTGTTCAATTCTCAGAACAAAAATAAAAAGGGTAAGCATGATTTGTATTCTCTTTTGGTATCATGTAGAAATTTCATTATGTGACTTTATCATTTTCCAACACTTTGTTTTAATATCATGGAATTTTTTTTCCAAGTATATAAAACTTATATGAGCTAAATAATACTAAGAGGTCCTTTAGCATTTGTCAAACACCAGATAACAATAATTTGTAAATGACAAATTTTTGGCATGAAGATAAGTAGTAATGCTGAAATATTACATTCAGTGATTCAGCAAAAATGATGAAGTCATTTTTATTCTCCAAAATAGATAAAGGATGCTTATAAAAAATAAACAGTATTATTAAGTGCTTCAAAGAGAGAATTGACAATGATAGATAATTGAGGTGCTAGGTACTTTCTCACATATGGATTACTGAAAAGGGTAGGTACTATTACAACTATTATTTTAGAGTGGCTTGGAAGGGCTAAGATACACACACAATGTCACATAGGTAGTAAGTAGAGAAGCCTGGTTTTAGACTCAATTTCATGTCTGAGTCAGTATTGTTTTCAAAAACCCTTAGGGGTTTTCTTTTTCACTTGCTTTCAGTTTTTTTTTTTTTTTTTTAGCACCGTAACTATCCCAAACGTTGAAATTATTTGGTCCAAATTAGCACTAAACTAGCACAGTTGTCTATACTTAATAGAATAGTCAAAAATAAATATCTGCTAAAAGGAAAGGAATTTATTGAAATATGTAAATAGTTCTATAGAAGCATGCATGTAGTAGTCATACCTAGCTTAGAAACTACAAAATTTAGTGAACACCTCCAGTGTAATGTGTGTATGTTGTCCATTTAGGGGTAAAAGTCAATATTCTATCATGGTTTAGAGCATCTGCTCTATAATCAGTCTGCCGGAGGTAGAATTTTGGTTTTTGTCACTTACTAGCTCTGTAACTCAGACAGAAGTTTAACCTTTTGTGTTAAATTTCTTCAACTGTAAAATGTTAATCATTGGATTTATTGTTGATTTCTTGCTTCCTTCTGGCAGACCAAACTCTTTGGAATGATGAAAAGAGTAAGAAACTAATGCAAGCAACACACTGTCTAAATAACCCATTACCAAGGACATAGGATACTGAGCATCTCCCATTTATCAATCCTTGGTTTCATTTCTGGAGCTATGTCAGTGAGGCAATGGGAATATTTAAATATCAGACTTAAAAAATACAGTTTTGACCAGAATTGTGATCTGTGGGGGGATAATAAGTCTTCAGTTTCCTAGATGTTTTCTAGAGTGCAGTATAGGAAAAAGGATGAGTGAGTCAGGAAATAATTCCAGGATTTTGAAATAAGTTTTGAATAAAGAGTAGCTTTAACCTAGACAAAGAATGAGGAAAACACATTCTAGGTAAGAAGAGTATAAGATGTAAAAGTCTATAGAAATAAATCAGCATTCTTACATTTTTAAGGAGGTACAAGTAAATATGGGTGGAAGGGGCAAAAATTATATATGACAGGATGTTAGAGAGATGGATAGGGGTCAGATCACTAAGAGTCTTGGCCAAACTAAGGAGTTCATTCTTTATATTTAAAATGATTGGAGTGAGGCAGTCCTAAGATGGCAGAGAAATAGGACGAGGAGACCACTTTCTCCCCCACAAATTCATTGAAAGATCATTTGAACACTGAGTAAATTCCACAAAACAACTTTTGAACGCTGGCAGAGGACACCAGGCAGCCAGAAAGGCAGCCCATTGTCTTTGAAAGGAGGTAGAACAAAATATGAAAGATAAAAAGAGAGACAAAAGAGTTAGGGATGGAGACCCATCCCAGGGAGGGAGTTGTAAAACAGAAGTTTCCAAACACCAGGAAACACTCTCACCAGCAGGTCTGTGGGAAGTTTTGGAATCTCAGAGGGCAACATAACCAGGATGATAAATAAATAAATAAAACCCACATATTACATGCTTAATGGCAACTTCCAGCAGAGAAGTAGCCCAGACACTCACAACCACCACTAGCAAGCGTGGCTGAACAGGGAGGCGTGGGCTGCATTGCTTAGGATAGGGACCCCGGGTCTAAATGCCCTGAGGACAATCTGAGGAGCTAACCTGAGATAGCAACTCAAACTGTGGGATAGCCAGAGAGAGAGTGAGAGAGACAGACAGAATTTTCCCATGAAAAGCTCTAACCTAAGGCACTGATGGGCTGCTCACAGATCCAAGGACTAAACGAATACCAGAGGAGAGCTAGCTGTCTGTGTACCAACCCATCCACCACCAGAGGCAGAGAGGCAGGCGGGCAACAGCCAGAGTCGGAAAGGGGCAATCTCAGCCCCAGAGATAGCATCCTCTACCAAACTGCGAGCAGGCTCCCAGTTGCTAACCAAGTCTTCCTGGGATCCTGGACGGTTGACATCCACCGGGAGGGTCACAGCCAGAAATCAGCTCCCCAGAGGAGACACATGGCACACTGAAATGGCACTCCCATTGTGTACCCAGGAAACTGAGCAGCTGGGATGGGAGAGGTGATAAGATGCACCGCCCCACCTGAGGAGAGTGTGCTCGACAAGCACCTGGTCACCTGAGCTGCTTGGACCTGGGAAGGGCACAAAACGCAGAACCAACCGAGTCTGTGCCTTTGAGGAATACCTGAGAACCTGAACCTGAGTGGCTTAGACCTGGGAAGTGCACATAATGCAGGGCCTGCTTTAGATAGTTCCCTTGCAGAGCAACCTGGAGCCTGATAAGCTGGGAAAGCACCCATACCATGAGCGGGGGCAAACCCAGTGTGGCCAAGACACTGCGAGCACTCCCCACACCCACAAGTGATATTTGTTTGCAATGTTCCTCTCTCCCCACAGCACAGCAAGACTGAACAAGGGAGCCTAAATAAATGATCACTTTCGCCCCCTTTTGTCAGGGCAGAAATTAGACACTGAAGAGACTTGCAAACAGAAGAAGCCAAAATAAACAGAGGGAACTGCTTTGGAAGTGACAGGTGCAACAGATTATAACCTCGTAGTTAGCACCAACTTCTTTGGAAGGGGCCTATAGATCTTGAGAAGTATAAGCTGGAACAAGGAACTATCTGAAACTGAACTGACCCCACACTGCCCAGGACAGCTCCAGAGAAATTCCTAGATATACTTTTAGCATTATCATTTACAATTTTTTTTAATTTTTTTTATTTTAAGATCTTTATTACTCCTTTAATTTTCATTTTATAACCTACTATTACCTTGCAAAAATACCCTATATTTAAATGAAATTTCATATATATTTTTATAATTATTGTGATTTTTTTAAATATTGTATTTTTGAGAGTCTAACTTCTACTCTAGATTCTTAATCTTTGCCTTTTTGTATTTGTTATCAATTATGTACCTTTAAGAATCCAATCTTCAGTACCCATTTTTACTTCAGAGTGTGATTACTGGCTTGATTGCCCTATCCCCCTTTTGACTCTCCTTTTTCTTCCCTAGGTTACCTCTGTCTCCTCCCTCCCCCTTCTCTTCTCTACCCAACTCTGAATCTCTTTGGGTATTCTGGGCTGTGGCAAACACTTAGGGAACTGATTATGGGCTAGATCTGTCTCTCTCCTTTTGACCACCCCCTCTTCTCCTCCTTGTCACCTCTGTCTCCTCCCTCCCTCTTCTTTTCTCCATGTAACTCAGCGACCCTTTCTGGGTGTCCCTTACTGTGGAGAATCTTTTCTCCATTAACCTAGATGTTTTATCATAGGTGCTGTATGGATGGAGAATTCTTGAGGCTACTTTAAGAATAAGACTGAAAACCAAAGGCAGGAGGCTTAAATCCAAAACCTGAGAACACCAGAGAACTCCTGACTCCAGGGAACATTAATTGATAAGAGCTCATCTAAAAGCCTCCATACCTACACTGAAACCAAGCTCCACCCAAGAGCCAACAAGTTTCAGAGCAAGACATACCACACAAATTCTCCAGCAATGCAGGAATATAGCCCTGAGCATTAATATACAGGCTGCCCAAAGTCACACCAAACCCATAGACACCTCAAAACTAACTACTGGACAATTCATTGCACTCCAGAGAGAAGAAATCCAGCTCCACTCACTAGAACACCAACACAAGCTTTCCTAACCAGGAAACCTTGACAAGCCACTCGTCCACCCCACCCACATGGAGGAACCTCCACAATAAAGAGGAACCACAAACTGCCAGAATACAGAAGTGCTTCCCTGGTGGCTCAGACAGTAAAGCATCTGTCTACAATGTGGGAGACCTGGGTTTGATCCCTGGGTCGGGAAGATACCCTGGAGAAGGAAATGGAAATCCTCTCCAGTACTATTGCCTGGAAAATCCCATGGACAATGGAGCCTGGTAGGCTACAGTCCATGGGGTCGCAAAGAGTTGGACACAACAGAATACAGAAAGAACACCCCAAAAACAGCAATCTAAACAAGATGACAAGGCAGAGAAATATTTAGCAGGTAAAGGAACATGATAAATGTCCACCAAGCCAAACAAAAGAGGAGGAGATAGGGAGTCGACCTGAAAAAGAATTCCAAATAATGATAGAAAAATGATCAAAAATCGTGAAAACAAAATGGAGTTACAGATAAATAGCCTGGAGACAAGGATTGAGAAGATGCAAGAAATGTTTAACAAGGACCTAGCAGAAATAAAAAAGAGCCAATAAATAATGAATAATGCAATAAATGAGATTTATTGCATTTATAAAACACTCTGGAGGAAACAAAAACACTCCCTCCAAAAACACTCTGGAGGGAACCAACAGTAGAATAACGGAGGTAGAAGATAGGATAAGTGAGGTGGAAGATAGAATGGTGGAAATAAATGAAGCAGAGAGGAAAAAAGAAAAAAAGAATTAAAAGAAATGAGGACAACCTCAGAGACCTCTGGGACAGTGTCAAATGCCCCAACATTCGAATCATAGCAGTCCCAGAAGAAGAAGACAAAAAGAAAGACCATGAGAAAATACTTGAGGAGATAATGATTGAAACCTTCCCTAAAATGGGGAAGGAAATAGCCACCCAAGTCCAAGAAAGCCAAAGAGCCCCAAACAGGATAAATCCAAGGTGAAACACCCAAGACACATATTAATCAAATTAACAAAGATCAAACACAAAGAACAAATACTAAAAACAGCAAGGGAAAAACAACAAATAACACACAAGGGGATTCCCATAAGGATAACGGCTGATCTTTCAATAGAAACTCTTCAGACCAGAAGGGAATGGCAGGACATACTTTCAGTGATAAAAGAGAAAAACCTACAGCCCAGATTACTGTACCCAGCAAGGATCTCATTCAAATATGAAGGAGAAATCAAAAGCTTTACAGACAAGCAAAAGCTGAGAGAATGCAGAACCACCAAACCAACTCTTCAACAAATGCTAAAGGATCTTCTCTAGACAGGAAACGCAGAAAAGGTGTATAAACTCGAACCCAAAACAACAAACTAAATGGCAACAAGATCAAACTTATTGTAAATAGGTTGAATGCCACAACCAAAAGACAAAGACTGGCTGAATGGATACAAAAACAAGACCCTTATATATGTTGTCTACAAGAGTCCCACCTCAAAACAAGGGACACATAAGGACTGAAAGTGAAGGGCTGGAAAAAGATATTCCATGCAAATAGAGAACAAAAGAAAGCAAGAGTAGCAATACTCATAACAGATAAAATAGACTTTGAAATAAAGGCTGTGACAAGAGACAAAGGACACTACATAATAATCAAAGGATCAATCCAAGAAGAAGAGGTAACAATTATAAATATATATGCACCCAACATAGGAGCACTGCAATATGTAAGGCAAATACTATCAAGTATGAAAGGGGAAATTAACAGTAACACAATAATAATGGGAGACTTTAATACCTCACTCACACCTATGGATAGATCAGCTAAACAGAAAATTAGCAATGAAACATAAATTTTAAATGATACAATGGACCAGTTAGACCTAATTGATACCTATAGGACATTTCACCCCAAAACAATGAATTTCACCTTTTCCCCAAGTGCCCACAGAACGTTCTCCAGGATAGATTATACCCTGGGCCATAAATCTTGCCTTGGTAAATTCAAAAAATTGAAATCATTCCAAGCATCTTTTCTGATCACAGTGCAGTAAGATCAGATATCAACTACAGGAAAAAAAAAAACTATTAAAATTTCCAACTTGTGGAAGCTAAACAATACACTTTTGAAAAACCAACACATCACAGAAGAAATAAAAAAAGAAATCAAAATATGCATGAAAATGAAAACATGACAACCCAAAACCTATGGGATTCAGTAAAAGCAATGCTAAGGGGAAGGTTCATAGCAACACAAGCTTACCTCAAGAAACAAGAAAAAAGTAAAATGAATAACCTAACTCTACACCTAAAGCAATAGAATAAGAAGAAATGAAGAACCACAGAGTTAGTAGGAGGAAATAAATCATAAAAATTAGCACAGAAATAAATGCAAAGGAAACAAGAGTGACCACAGCAAAAATCAACAAAGCTAAAAGCTGGTTCTTTGAGAAGATAAATATAATAGAAAACCATTAGCCAGACTCAACAAGAAACAAAGAGAGAAGAATCAAGTCAACAAAATTAGAAATGAAAATGGAGAAATCACAAGAGACAGCACAGAAATACAAAGGATCATAAGAGATTACTATCAGCAACTATAGGCCAATAAAATGGACAACTTGGAAGAAATGGACACATTCTTAGAAAACTATAACTTTCCAAACTGACCCAGGAAGAAATAGAAAATCTTATCAAACCCATCACAAGCACAGAAATTGAAACTGTAATCAGAAATCTTCCAGCAAACAAAAGCCCAGGACCAGACGTCTTCACAGATGAATGCTATCAAAAACTTAGAGAAGATCTAACACCTATCCTACTCAAACTCTTCCAGAAACTTGCAGAGGAAGGTAAACTTCCAAACTCATTCTAGAAGGCCACCATCACCCTAATCCCCAAACCAGACAAAGATGCCACAAAAAAAGAAAACTACAGTCCAATATCACTGATGAACATAGATGCAAAAATCCTTAACAAAATTCTAGCAAACAGAATCCAACAATATATTAAAAAGATTATACATCATGACCACGTGGCCTTTATCCCAGGGATGCAAGTATTTTTTAATATCTACAAATCAATCAATGTAATACACCACATTAACAAATTAAAAGATTAAAAACCATATGATTATTTCAATAGATGCAAAGAAAACCTTGACAAAATTCAACATCCATTTATGACAAAAACCCTCCAGAAAGCAGGAATAGAAGGAACATACCTCAACATAATAAAAGCTATATATAATAAACCCACAGCAAACATTATCCTCAATGGTGAAAAATTGAAAGCATTGCCCCTAAAGTCAGGAACCAGACAAGGATGCCCACTCTCACCACTACTACTCAACATAGTTTTGGAAGTTGTAGCCACAGCAACCAGAGAAGAAAAAGAAATAAAAGGAATCCAGATTGGAAAAGGAAGTAAAATTCTCACTGTTTGCAGATGACATGATCCTCTGTAAAGAAAACCCTAAAGACGTCACCAGAAAATTACTATAGTTAATCAATGAATATTGTAATGTTGCAGGATAGAAAATTAACACGCAGAAATCCCTTGCATTCCTATACACTAACAATGAGAAAACAGGAAGAGCAATTAAGGAAACAATCCATTCACCATTGCAACAAAAATAATAAAATACTTAGGAATAAATTTACCTAAAAAAACAAAAGACTATATATAGAAAACTATAAAACACTGATGAAACAAATCAAAGATGACACAAATAGATGGAAAAATATACCATGTACATGGATCAGAAGAATCAATATATTGAAAATGAGTATGCTACACAAAGCAATCTATAGATTCAATGCAATCCCCTATCAAGCTACAAACAGTATTTTTCAGAAAACTAGAACAAATAATTTCACAATTTCTATGGCAATACAAAAAACCTTGAATAGCCAAAGCAATCTTGAGAAAGAAGAATGGAACTGGAGGATTCAATCTGCCTGACTTCAGGCTCTACTACAAAGCCACAGTCATCAAGACAGTATGGTACTAGCACAAAGACAGAAAAATAGATCAATGGAACAAAATAGAAAGCCCAGAGATACATCCATGCACCTATGGACACCTTATCTTTGACAAAGGAGGCAAGAATATACAATGGAGGAAAGACAATCTTTTTAACAAATGTTGCTGGGAAAACTGGTCACCCACTTGTAAAAGAATGAAACTAGAACACTTTCTAACACCATACACAAAAATATACTCAAAATAGATTAAAGATCTCAATGTAAGACCAGAAACTATAAAATTCTTAGAGGAAAACATAGGCAAAACACTCTCTGACATAAATCACAGAAGGATCCTCTATGACCCACCTCCCAGAGTAATGGAAATAAAAGCAAAAATAAACACATGGGACCTACTTAAACTTAAAAGCTTTTGCACAATGAAGCAAACTATAAGGTGAAAAGACAGCCTTTATAATGGGAGAAAATAATAGATACAAAAGGAATGGACAAAGAATTAATCTCAAAAATATACAAGCAACTCCTGTACCTCAATTCCAGAAAACAAACAAACAAACAAACAAAAAAGGCCCAATCAAAATTGGGCCAAAGAACTAAACAAACATTTCTCCAAAGAAGACATAGAGATGGCTAACAAACACATGAAAAGATGCTCAACATCAGGCAAATCAAAGCCACAATGAGGTATCATCTCACACCAGTCAGAATCGCTGCTATCCAAAAGTCTACAAACAATAAATGCTGGAGATGGTGTGGAGAAAAAGGAACCCTCTTATACTGTTGGTGGGAATGCAGACTAGTATAGCCACTATGGAGAACAGTGTGGAGATTCCTTAAAAAACTGGAAATAGAATTGCCATACGACTCAGCAATCCCACTGCTGGGCATACACACTGAGGAAACCAGAATTGAAAGAGACACGTGTACCCCAATGTTCATTGCAGCACTGTTTATAATAGCCAGGACATGAAAGCAACCTAGAGGTCCATCAGCAGACAAATGGATAAGAAAGCTGTGATACATATACACAATGGAATATTACTCAGCCATTAAAAAGAATGCATTTGAATCAATTCTAATGAAGTGGATGAAACTGGAGCCTATTATACAGAATGAAGTAAGTCAGAAAGAGAAACACCAATAAAGTATACAAACGCATATATATGGAATTTAGAAAGATTGTAATGATGACCCTATATGCGAGAAAGCAAAAGAGACACAGATGTATAGAACAGTCTTTTGGACTCTGTGGGAGAAGGCGAGGGTGGGATGATTTGAAAGAATAGCATTGAAACATATATATGATCATATGTGAAATAGAGTGCCAGACCAGGTTCGATGCATGAGACTGGGTGCTCAGGGCTGGAGCACTGTGATGACCCTGAGGGATAAGGGAACACATGTAAACCCATGGCTGATTCATGTTAATATATGCCAAAAACTGCTACAATATTGTAAAGTAATTAGCCTCCAATTAAAATAAATATATAAATAAAAAATAAAAGTGACTGGAGCAAAGCCATATTAGAGGCTATGAGACCATTTAGGAGACAATGATGGGAATCTAACTAAAAAATGAGACACTTCAGAAAAATCCCCTTTATGTTTATGTGTTTGAATGTGTCTAGTATAAATAAGGGCAAGTAAGAATGAAAGAAGAAACCAGACTGTCAAGGGAATGGGGTTAATGGAGAAGGAAATACTATTTATTATTATTTGATGTGTTACAGCAGATGTTTTATACTTCTAAAAGAAGTATATTTTAAACAGTCATTAAATTAGAATCCTATTTACTTCTTTCAGTTTAAAAAACACGTACATCATCTCACTTTAAAGTTACAGCTACTTTTTATTGTTCACATATACAAAATATTGAATGACATCATATATTTCATCTTTTGCTGCTTCTGCTTTTTTTGTTATAGCCAGAGAATTATTGCCAAAATCAATATTAATGAACTTTTTCCTGTTTTGTTCTGGGAGTTTTACAGTTTCAGGGCTTATATTTAAGCCTTTAATCCATTATGAGTTAACCTTTTGTGAATGGTATAAGATAATCATTCAAATTTATTCTTCTACATGTGGTTATCCAGTTTCCCTAATTCCATTTATTGAAGAGTCCATCATTTCTTCATTGACTATTCTTGACTCGCTTGTCAAATGTTAGTTGAGCATATATATGAGTGTTTATTTGGGGGTCTCTATTATGTTACTTGGTCTATGTGCCTATTTTTATGTCAGTACCATGCTGTTTTGATTACTATATCTTTGTTGTAGCTTGAAATCAGGAAGCATATTTTCCCCAGCTTTGTTTTTCTTTTTCAGGTTTGCTTTAGCCATTCAAGGTCATTTGTGGTTCCATACAAGTCGTAGGGTTATTTTTTCTATTTCTGTGAAAAATGACATTGGAAATTTGAAGATTTCACTAAATCTATACATGGCTTTAGGTAGTTTGGACATTTTGACAATATTAATTTTTCTAATATGTGAATCTGGAACATATTTCCATGTATGTGTGTCCCTCTTAATTTCTTTCAACAAAGTTTTGTGGCTTTCAATGTATAGATCTTTCACCTCCTTGGTTAAATTTATTCTTAAATATTTTATTACTTTGATACTGTTGTGAATGGGATTATTTTATTTCTTTTTCTGATATTTCAGTGTTAGTGTATAGAAACTTAGGTGATTTTTGCATATTGAATTGGTATCTTGCAACATCACTGAATCCACTGATTTAAGTTACTTTTTTTTTTTCCTGTGGAGTTTTTAGGATTTTTTACCTATAATATCATGTCATCAGCAAACAAAAGCAACTTTACTTCTTCCTTTAAGATATGGATGTCTTTTGTTTCTTTGTCTTGACTGATTGCTCTGGCTAGAACTTCCAGTACAATGTTGAATAGGAGTTGTGAGAGTGGGCATTTTGGGGGGCACTCTTCCAAACCATTTCACAATTGTGGACTTGTCATATATGACCTTTGTTATGCTGAGGTATGTATCTACTATGCCCACAATGTTGTGTGCTTTTTTCATGAAAGGATGTTGTATTTTGTCAAATGCTTCTTCTGCATCTATTGAGATGATCACATGGTTTTTGTCTTTGATTATACTAATGTGGTGTTTTATCTTTATTAATTCAAATGCCTTGAAACACTTCATGGACTAGTTCCACTTGATCATGATGTATGATCATTTTCCTATGCTGTTGAATTTGATTTGCTAATATTTTGCTGAAAAATTTTGTCTCTATTCAGCAGGGATGTTGTTTGTTTGTTTGTTTTTCTTGTGTCCTTTTCTGGTTTTAGTATCAAGGTAATTTAGGCCTCCTAAAAATGAGTTTAGAAGTGTTTATACCTATTCGATTTTGGGGAAGAGTTTTATATGAATTGGCATTAATTTACCTGTTTGATAGAATTTAACAGTAAAATTATCTGGTCCTGGGCTTTTGCCTTTGGGAAGTTTTTCGTTTATTGATTCAATCTCTAAGATTTCATTTTAAATTTACAGAACAGTTACTGATATTTATGTTAGAAATAGGTGATACCAGAGGAGATTTTTACATTACATCTGTTTAGTGTGAATAAAGTCAGTTTGTTTCAAAGCATATCTTTACTTCTTTCCACTCTTTCCATCATTCTAGGAAAAGAATTCTCTAAAGAAATAATATCTACCAAAACACAGTAACTCTGAAGTTTCAAAATGGAGCAATTTGCAAATAGAATATATCTCATTCAGAGCCCAAATGTCTTAAAATAAGTAATGGATATACACTGAATAAACATGGTACACTTACTTAATAAGTCCAAAGAATATTGTCTTTTTTCACATGCATAAAATTAACATCATTTTTATTTAATTGCAATTTTCAAAATGTTATAGTCAGATAGGATATACTTAAACCCATGTGCTTTGACATCCTTATTTTATATGAATTACATTAATCATTTAAAACAAAGGGGCCCAGACTTTCAGAAAGGCAACTATTAAAAATGCATTCTCCTGTAAAATTTATAATGCATACTTGCTCCTGTTATTAATAAAGATAAATTAACCAGTATGGGAGAATTAAAAATAAGATAATAATACATTGCTCTCAACATTTTATCCAGACTTCTATCAGTAACATTCTTTCCCTCTTTTAAATATGAATGCAATTTGCATAGTAATTCTATTTTAAAGTAGTAAAAAATAAAGTGAGATTAAAAACATTTTTGATATTAAAAAAGAAACACCATTTTGCTGTATTTTTCCTTATTTCTTTTTAACATAAAAATTAGTGAAACTATGTCTCCATGAACAATTGGTTCAATAATTTTGACCTAGCTAGTGAGCCAAGCACCTTTTTCAGCTCAATGTAGCTGACAGAAAAATTATTTGCCAAACTTTCTGTATTTTTCCTGAACTGTTTTTATAATTGAATATGCAATTAAATTCAGCAGAATGATCAAAATATTTGTACTTGTCATTTAGAGAATAAAATGCCATGCAAACAAAAGCCCAAGTGAATTGCGTGGGTGTGTATTTTTGTGGAGGATAAAACCTAGAAATGAGGACAGAGATTAGCTAGAAAGTAGCCATGACTTTACAATCAGAATGAACTCCAAGCTATAGCACAGTGGAGGAAATAAGGAGGTAAAAGAGACAGCACATAATAAAGTCCTAGATTTTCATTTGTGTCAACCCACATTTTGTGCAAATAATCATAAACTAGGCATTAACATTGGGACCTTTTCCCCAAAGATAATCCTGCAATAAAGCTAGATATTAGATTGGCAGTTGTAATATAATTTTTCAAGTGTACTTGAGAATTTCAGTGATCACTTGTTATTTTTATTTCTTTTTTTGGTCCATTATTCCCCCACTTAACCATCTTAAGTGCTCGATCCTTTATTTTCATTCATAAACAGGAAAAGAGAAATGAATCAGCATTCGGGGCTGGCTGACCTTTTTCAGATTTCTGAGACCTCAAACTCTTACTTATTTATCTTCTAAAAGTGTATAAATCTTAATAAAGCAGGTTATACAATGAAGACTTAACTTTGGTAGTGACATATATTTACACCTTTAGTAAAGAAAAGTCTACGTGAGGACTATTCCTTTCTGGTTCATCAACTGTGTAGCGATTTCCAGACAGATGATAACAGAACTCTAGAGTTACAGGATTTTAACCCTTATTTAGAAAGGATTTTGGTCTTCAAAATGAAAATCAGCAGAATAAAAATGATCTTTTCCTTGTATACTACCTAAGCCATATGTATTCTGACTTAAGGGGAATCTGTAAGTAGAAGTCAAACTCACCTAAGTGAGAAATTTAAAGCCTTATAGGCATTATGATCCCACTATTGCTTATATTCTCCTCTATTTTATTCAAAATTTAATGTATTTTGTTTTAGAGTAGTTTCTTGCATTTTTTTCCCACTTTCCATAACTGCACTGTGATACACAAGAGGGCAGAGTACATGCCCTATATCTCTTTTGTTATTGTTTAGTAGAGCTGCTCTATAATGAAATCAGAATACCAGGACTATATATTTTCAATAACAATTGAAGGTATATTCTAATAGTTTTCTAAAATACCTACAATCTCTGAGTATGTCTTGCCATTACACCAAAGGAGTAAAAGAAGTCAGGTCATCTATTTGATTACGGACTTACAGAATACAAACATCATCTCTTCAACAATTCAGTTATCTAGCTGCACATAATTATTTGGTCAGTGAATCTAGAGAGAGCATTGAAATTACTATCAGGGAAACAGCCACATCATTGTCTTTGAAAGAGTAGTTTTATAGCTAAAGAAGGGCATTTCTCCATTAGACACTGGTCTGTTTTGCAGTTAACCCAAAGCAGAGGCTGATGTGTGAAAGTTTAATAAGTAAAAATCTTTGTTTTTTAAATTGTTTTCTTGACAATATTTTGCAAATATTTAAAAATCAGCCATTTCATGGAAATTTTTGATTGCTTTGGCTGTGTGCATTATAATTCTTTTTTATTTGTTGGGTATTCTTGTGGTTCTTAGGAAGCTGACTCCATCCATATATCCAAGGGGAGATCAGGAGGCAGTATAAGCCAGACAGTGCACTGTTTCTCTGTGGATGTGTTGATTTAATTTGCATTGGTTCCAGTAACTCACGTTCTTTACTTGCGACTCTGGGACTAAGAGCTTATAAAGTCTTAAGCAATCTCCACCTTTGTTAACTCTCTGCTTGCTTTCCTCCAGCCACACTGATGTCCTTGCTGTCTTGAATAAGTCAGTCACATTTCTGCCTCAAGAGTCTTTGCATGGGTTGTTTTCTCTGCCTAGGATACTCTTCCTACAGATAACTGCAAGGCTGACCTCATCATTACTTCAAGTTTCAGTTAAAATGTACCTTCTCAATGAAGACCCTGAAGACACCATTTAACGAGTCAGCCTACCCAGAACTTCCAAACATTGTCTGTCTTGTGTTAGATATTTATGGTAAAAATGCTTTATTTATCCCTCGCAGTGCTAAACCTAGTGCTGAAAAATCAAAGATATTGAACAAATACTGATTGGATTATTTTGTGACTATAGCAAATTCATGTAAAATTCATGAAATATTTAACAATTCAAGCTAAGAAAATGAATGTAAAAAGAACATATTAGGAAGTCACTTCCATAAGTGTATAAATGTGATTCACACAAGCATACACAATGTAGGACATATTCTAGGTCATGTTTTATTAAAGTGTCTCAGAATCTGCTTGAGACAAAGTAGAAAAGAAGACGAGGAAATGGTAGAACATGTGGGTTAATAATTCCTCAGTCTTTGTTCAATCAGAAAGTTAGAGGTTAGAGGGAAGCTACACTGATACATAACTTTAAAATTTGAAAAGAAAAAAAAAAACTTGTTTATAATATGGGTATTAGATATGTGATCAATTCTTACATTCTGAAGTGAAAGATAATTTTCTCTCAATCATTTTCACAATTATAAAATCACAGTATATTTTGTTTACATTTAGGAACAAGATATTTTAAGACACTCTATTAGAGCTAGTTGTATAACCAAAAATATGAAAATAAAAGATTAATTTTGCAGTGCATTGAAGTTAATAGGATCTTTTCACTTGATAAATCATTCAGCAATACCAAATTTTCCACATCCTAGCAGAGTGAAATTGATACCCAGAAAGCAGAAACAGAGGAAAGCATCTATCAGTGATGCTTTCTGGACATTTTGAAACACAGAATCTATTCTCTCAAAATAATGGTACTTTTCCATGTACAATAGACTCCTTAGAGCAATGATCAAGTAGTTGATTTACCAATGGATCACAGCAAATAGTAATGTTTCTTTTTAATAACAGTGAGTTTTGTCTATCTAAAACTAAATTCATTTTTTCATTCTGACATACACACACACACACAATGTGTGTATGAGAGGGAGAGATTTTTCACCTTATTTAATTATCAAGATACCTTAATAAAGACTCAAGTTTTCCATGGTAAAAATATACTCTATCTTGGTATCACATAATGACATAAATAACTTATCTTTTCCATAGATAGCCATTTGAAATGCTTCTCATTAACTAAATATAGTCGTCCTTGCATGTGAAATTTTTCAGTTATTTTCATCTTCATCATTTACTAATAGCTTGAACAATCAGGCTATTTTATACAAAGAATCTCTTATAAAGTTTTTGGAAACTTTCATTTAGAGATAACAAGTACATTCAAACTCCCTGGTGTGTTTTTCTAAAAGCTGGGACGGTTGGGTTTTTTTGGACAATTTTCAGCTACAGCATTCATATTCATTACAAAGCAGATGGAAATCATTTACTTACAAAAAGAGCATAAAACTTTAAATGGCAACCTTTACCTTGTAAATTGTTATTATTTTTATTTTAGGAGAAACAGCAGCCTGTGACAAGACCACAAATGATAGATTATCTCTGTTTCCACTTAATCTGATTAAATAAGAACAGTTTGTCCTTACCCACTCCCAGTAGCCTTGTTGGAGTTAGTACAACAGATGTTTTGTCACCCAGCTAGTCACATGATTGCTTTTCACTCTGCTGAACATATTTTGAAACAAGCTAATGAGGCGAGCTGCAACAAACACACTTGGTCCCCTTTGGCTGATATTTCTTTGCTGATGTCATTTATCCTTCATTGTTAATTAAACGAAAATAAGCAGCAATTGCTTTCCCAGTATTGTACATTCAGAAATAGATCTGTGTCATGTGTTGTATAAATTTGTTTTTGTTGAAATG
Organism: Oryx dammah; assembly: GCF_014754425.2. Taxonomy (NCBI): domain Eukaryota; kingdom Metazoa; phylum Chordata; class Mammalia; order Artiodactyla; family Bovidae; genus Oryx; species Oryx dammah. Next base: position 28,920,390 of record NW_024070207.1, on the reverse strand, counting down.
TTCAAGTGCTAGTGATGAATCTCAAGTCTGTATTAATCGTTTAAATGAGGGAACAGATATTTATGAAGACCCAAGATCATTATAAGAAGCAATAGTATAACAAATGTATGTTCTTAATGAAACCCTCTCTCCAATGATATGATACAAGCATTTTGGTTAATCCTGGGATTTATGAACCAATATATCCTTGATAAAATGCTAATGATGCAAAGTGATTGACATTATGTACATAACCAGTCACTAGACATGCTTATCTCCAGAATGTGGTAAATGATGTCCAATGGCTGGCCTTCAGTTCAGTTCAGTTCAGTCTCTCAGTTGTGTCCAACTCTTTGCGACCCCATGAATCGCAGCACGCCAGGCCTCCCTGTCCATCACATCTCCCAGAGTTCACTCAAACTCATGTTCATCGAGTTGGTGATGCCATCCAGCCATCTCATCCTCTGTCATCCCCTTCTCCCCCTGCCCCCAATCCCGCCCAGCATCAGTCTTTTCCAATGAGTCAACTCTTCTCATGAGGTGGCCAAAGTACTGGAGTTTCAGCATTAGCATCATTCCTTCCAAAGAACACCCAGGACTGATCGTTAGAATGGACTGGTTGGATCTCCTTGCAGTCCAAGGGACCCTTATGTTTACCTATATAAGGGATGGAAAACCCCAGCTCTGAGTACTGGCAATCACTTGCTCTGAGCTAATGCTTTTCCTTAATGGACATCTAATTTAAAAAGAATGATACAAGTTCAAGAGGGTATTTCTTGCAGAGTAGTAAGTGTCCAGGGAGTGCACAATTTTAGAATCAATTTTATGCTTAAAATTTATTTATATTATGAAGTAGGTTGAAATGCTTTTGTAATTTTTGTCTTGGTATCTACAAAGTTTTGTCTTTCAGATACCCCTATTCTATTCTATAATCTCAATCTGTACCTCTCCTCTCCTGGAAAGTGTCCATAACTGCCTCACTGGTAAACCCTGAGAAACATAATAAGAGGAGATTGGGAGTCTTTTGGGAAAGGGTAAAATATCCAAATTAGATAAAGCCATTAGCTGCAGAAACCTTAAGACTATGCTTCCTAGATTTTGTATTTAATGAACCAACACAAACTTTAAAAAAATAATTGAGAATGACAGTATCCCTAATGTATTGTGCTGGTGGGAGTATTTTCCAAGTAAGTCCATTAAAACAATGCAACAAATAAACCAATACTTTTGCATTGGCTGGGCCAATGATTGCCACTACCTCCCTCAAAACTATCCAAAACAGATACATATAAGGAAAAATTGTTCTTACTGTGCAAGTGGCTCCTTTTCAATGATTCGTGGCCCAAAGATTTTCTTAGAATTTCTGGAAATATCACTAAACATATCTTATCACATCTCTTAAGAAAATAAATAATATTGTATTACTAATAATGTAGGAAGCATAGAATCTTTGGACATTTTTCCAGCAGTTTAAACCCAACACATTCAAATCTGAATACTGTTTCTATGCCATTGAACTTATTCTATCCCCAAATAGGTCTCGTGAACTAGAAATCTGGGAGTTACCCAGCACTCTTTCTTTCTTCCCAATCTCCAGTATTTAACTGGTCACTATGTCTGGTCAATTCTCTCTCCTTGTATCTCTAGAATGTGTACACTCTAGCACCTTTCTTAAGGCTCTCATCATTTGTGTCTTGCACTGTGTTAGAGCTGGCAGATAAAACACAGGATACTGAGTTACATTTGAATTTCATATAAAGAATAAATCTTATTATGTATAAGTATGTCCTCAAATGTTTCATGGGACATACTTATAATAAAGAAAAGTTTATTGTTTATAAGAAATTCAATATAACAGGTTATCCTACATTTTCATTTGCTTAATCTGGAAACCCTTGACTATGTGCAAAAGAGGCTCTAGCCAGTATTCTCTCACTCTTCTCTCACATCTAAGCCCTATGATTATCTTCTTAAAACATAAATTGGATTATAGCAATCCCTTACTGAAAAAGAAACCTCATTTCCTGTAAGATTACTTTTAAATTCCATAGCTTGGCTTCTAAAGCCACTCACAATCAAGTTTTAATATATCCTTGGAGCCATATCATCTAGCAGATGTCCCCAGAACACATGTATCTTATACCACATTGGACTTTTTGCTGCTTGAACTCATATAGAGTTTGTACATGTGATTTCCTTTGTGTGAAATGACCATTTTCTGCTCCATTCCCTAGAAACACCTTGTATAACTTAAAAGAAAACTCAAGGATTATTTCTTTGTTTGCATATTAATTCCTTTGAATTCTAGTATTTTTCAATTGCAATGCTCCCAGGTAGTTGCTTCAGTAACTGTTTCTTTTTTTTAATCATAAATTTATTTATTTTAATTGGAGGTTAATTACTTTACAATATTGTATTGGTTTTGCCATACATCGACATGCATCTGCCATGGGTGTACACGTGTTCCCCATCCTGAACCCCCCTCACCCTCCCTTCCCATACCATCCCTCTGGGTCATCACAGTGCACCAGCCCTGAGCATCCTGTATCATGCATCGAACCTGGACTGGCCATTGATTTCACATAAGATATTATACATGTTTCAATGCCATTATCCGAAATCATCCCACCCTCGCCCTCTCCCACAGAGTCCAAAAGACTGTTCTATACATCTGTGTCTCTTTTGCTGTCTCACATACAGGGTTATCATAACCATCTTTCTAAATTCCATATGTATACGTTAGTATACTGTATTGGTGTTTTTCTTTCTGGCTTACTTCACTCTGTAAAATAGGTTCCAGATTCATCCACCTCATTAGAACTGATTCAAATGTATTCTTTGTAATGGTTGAGTAATATTCCATTGTGTATATGTACCACAACTTTCTTACCCATTCTTCCACTGATGGACATCTAGGTTGCTTCCATGTCCTGGCTATTGTAAACAGTGCTGTGATGAACATTGGGATACACGTGTCTCTGTCAATTCTGGTTTCCTCAGTGTGTATGCCCAGCAGTGGGATTGCTGGGTCATAAGGCAGTTCTATTTCCAGTTTTGTAAGGAATCTCCACACGGTTCTCCAGAGTGGCTGTACTAGTTTTCATTCCCACCAACAGTGTAAAAGGGTCGCCTTTTCTCTCCACCCTCTCCAGCATTTATTGCTTGTAGACTTTTGGATAGCAGCCATTCTGACTGGCGTGTAATGGTACTTCATTGTGGTTTTGATTTATATTTCTCTGATAATGAGTGATGTTGAGCATCTTTTGATGTGTTTGTTAGCCATCTGTATGTCTTCTTTAGAGAAATGTCTGTTTATTTCTTTGGCCCATTTTTTGATTGGGTGGTTTATTTTTCTGGAATTGAGCTGCAGGAGTTGCTTGTATATTTTGAGATTAGTTGTTTGTCAGTTGCTTCATTTGCCATTATTTTCTCCCATTCTGAAGGCTGTATTTTCACCTTGCTTATAGTTTCCTTGTGCAGAAGCTTTTAAGTTTAATTAGGTCCCATTTGTTTATTTTTGCTTTTATTTCCAATATTCTGGGAGGTGGGTCATAGAGGATCCTGCTGTGATTTATGCCGGACAGTGTTTTGCCTATGCTATCCTCTAGGAGTTTTATAGTTTTTAGTCTTACGTTTAGATTTTTAATCCACTTTGAGTTTATTTTTGTGTATGGTGTTAGAAAGTGTCCTAGTTTCATTCTTTTACAAGTGGTTGACCAGTTTTCCCAGCACCACTTGTTAAAGAGATTTTCTTTTCTCCATTGTATATTCCTGCCTCCTTTGTCAAAAATAAGGTGTCCATAGGTACGTGGGTTTATCTCTGGGCTTTCTGTTTTGTTCCATTGATATATATTTCTGTCTTTGTGCCAGTACCATACTGTCTTGATGACTGGCTTTGTAGTAGAGCCTGAAGTCAGGCAGTTTGATTCCTCCAGTTCCATCCTTCTTTCTCAAGATTGCTTTGGCTATTCAAGGTTTTTTCTATTTCCATACAAATTGTGAAATTATTTGTTCTAGTTCTGTGAAAAATACCATTTGTAGCTTAATAAGGATTGCATGAATCTATAGTTTTGTGTAGTATATTCATTTTCACTATATTGATTCTTCTGATCCATGAACATGGTATGTTTCTCCATCTATTATTGTCCTCTTTGATTTCTTTCACCAGTGTTTTATAGTTTGCTATATATAAGTTTTTAGTTTCTTTAGGTAGGTATATTCCTAAGTATTTTATTCTTTTCGTTGCAATGGTGAATGGAATTGTTTCCTTAATTTCTCTTTCTATTTTCTCAGTATTAGTGTAGAGGAATGCAAGGGATTTCTGTGTGTTGATTTTATATCTTGCAAATTTACTATATTCATTGATTACCTCTAGTAATTTCCTGGTGGAGTCTTTAGGGTTTTCTATGTAGAGGATCGTGTCATCTGCAAACAGTGAGAGTTTTACTTCTTTTCCAATTTGGATTCCTTTTATTTCTTTTTCTGCTCTGATTGCTGTGGCACAAACTTCCAGAACTATGTTGAATAGTAGTGGTGAAAGTGGGCACCGTTGTCTTGGTCCTGACTTTAGAGGAAATGCTTTAAATTTTTCACCATTGAGGATAATGTATGCTATGGGTTTGTCATATATAGCTTTTATTATGTTGAGGTATGTTCCTTTTATTCCTGCTTTCTGGAGAGTTTTTATCATAAGTGGATGTTGAATTTTGTCAAAGGCTTTCTCTGCATCAATTGAGATAATCACATGGATTTTATTTTTCAGTTTGTTAATGTGGTGTATTACAGTGACTGACTTGCAGATATTGAAGAATCCTTGCATCCCTGGCATAAAGGCCACTCGGTCATGATGTATGATCTTTTTAAAGTGTTGTTGGATTCTGACTGTTAGAATTTTGTTAAGAATTTTTGCATCTATGTTCATTAGCGACATTGGCCTGTAGTTTTCTTTTCTGTTGGCATCTTTGTCAGGTTCTGGTATTAGGGTGATGATGGTCTCATAGAATGAGTTTGGAATTTTACCTTCCTCTGCATTTTCTGGAAGACTTTGAGTGGGATAGGTGTTAGCTCTTCTCTAAATTTTCGGTAGAATCCAGCTGTGAAGCCGTCTGGTCCTGGGCTTTTTTTTTTTTTTGCTGGAAGATTTCTGATTACAATTTCAATTTCCGTGCTTGTGATGGGTCTGTTAAGATTTTCTACTTCTCCCTGGTTCAGTTTTGCAAAGTTGTACTTTTCTAAGAATTTGTCCATTTCTTCCAAGTTGTCCATTTTATTGGCATATAATTGCTGACAGTAGTCTGT
>NW_024070207.1:28907292-28914713 GCF_014754425.2 Oryx dammah | reverse complement strand
TTACAGTGTCCCACAGGTTTTGGGTTGTTGTGTTTTCATTTTCATTCGTTTCTATGCATATTTTGATTTCTTCTGTGATTTCTTCTGTGATTTTTTGGTTATTCAGCAGCGTGTTGTTCAGCATCCATATGTTGGAATTTTAAATAGTTTTTCTCCTGTAATTGAGATCTAATCTTATTGCATTGTGGTCAGAAAATATGCTTGCAATGATTTCCTTTTTTTTTTTTTTAATTTACCAAGGCTAGATATATGGCCCAGGATGAGATCTATCCTGGAGAAGGTTCCGTGAGCACTAGAGAAAAAGGTGAAATTCGTTGTTTTGGGGTGATATGTCCTATAGATATCAACTAGGTCTAACTGGTCTATTGTGTCACTTAAAGTTTGTGTTTCCTTGTTTATTTTCTGTTTAGTTGATCTATCCATAGGTGTGAGTGGGGTATTACAGTCTCCCATTATTATTCTACTATTGTTAATTTCCCCTTTCATACTTGTTAGCATTTGTCTTACATATTGTTGTGCTCCTATGTTGGGTGCATATATATTTATAATTGTTATATCTTCTTCTTGGATTGATCCTTTGATCATTATTTAGTGTCCTTCTTTGTCTCTTTTCACAGCCTTTGTTTTAAAGACTATTTTATCTGATATCAGTAATGCTACTCCTGCTTTCTTTTGGTCTCTATTGTGTGGCATATCTTTTTCCAGCACTTCACTTTCTGTCTGTTTGTGTCCCCCATTTTGAGGTGGGTCTCTTGTAGACAACGTATATAGGGGTCTTGTTTTTATATCCATTCAGCCAGTCTTTGCCTTTGGTTGGGGCATTCAACCCATTTAGGTTTAAGGTAATTATTGATAAGTATGATCTTGTTGCCATTTACTTTATTGTTTTGGGTTTGAGTTTATACACCCTTTTCCTGTTTCTTGTCTAGAAAAGATCCTTTAGCATTTGCTGGAGAGCTGATTTGGTGGTGCTGAATCCTCTCAGCTTTTGCTTGTCTGTAAAGCTTTTGATTTTTCCTTTATATTTGAATGAAATCCTTGCTTGGTACAGTAATCTGGGCTCTAGGTTATTTTCTTTCATCAATTTAAGTATATCCTGCCATTCCCTCCTGGCCTGAAGGGTGTCTATTGAAAGATAACTGTTATCCTTATGGGAATCCCCTTGTGTGTTATTTGTTGTTTTTCCCTTGCTGCTTTTAATATTTGTTCTTTGTGTTTGATCTTTGTTAATTTGATTAGTATGTGTCATGGGGTGTTTCTCCTTGGGTTTATCCTGGCTGGGACTCTCTGGGTTTCTTGGATTTGGGTGATTATTTCCTTCCCCATTTTAAGGAGGTATTCAACTATTATCTTCTCAAGTATTTTATCATGGTCTTTCTTTTTGTCTTCTTCTTCTGAGACTCCTATGATTCGAATGTTGGGGTGTTTAACACTGTCCTGATGGTCTATGAGATTGTCCTTATTTCTTTTAATTCATTTTTTCCCCTCTCTGATTCATTTATTTCTACTCTTCTATTTTCTACTTCACTAATCTTATCTTCTGCCTCTTTTGTTCTATTTGTTCCCTCCAGAATGTTTTTGATATCCTTTATTGCATTATTCATTATATATTGACTCTTTTTATTTCTTCTAGGTCCTTGTTAAACCTTTCTTGCATCTTCTCAATCCTTGTCTCCAGGCTATTTATCTGTGATTCCATTTTGGTTTCAAGATTTTGGATCATTTTCACTATCATTATTTGGAATTCTTTATCAGATAGATTCCCTATCTCTTCCTCTTTGGTTTGGTTTGGTGGGCATTTATCCTGTTCCTTTACCTGCTGGGTTTCCTCTGTCTCTTTATTTTGTTTATATTTCTGAGTTTGTGGTGGCCTTTCTGTATTCTGGCAGTTTGTGGAGTTCCCTTTATTGTGGAGTTTCCTTGCTGTGGGTGGGTTTGTATGGGTGGCTTGTCAAGGTTTCTTGGTTAGGGAAGCTTGTGTCGATGTTCTGGTGGGTGGAGCTGGATTTCTTCTCTCTGGAGTGCAATGAAGTGTCCAGTAATGAGTTATGAGATGCCGGGGGTTTGGAGTAACTTTGGGCAGCCTGTATATTGAAGCTCAGGACTGTGTTCCTGTGTTGCTGGAGAATTTGCATGGTATGTCTTGCTCTGGAACTTGTTGGCCCTTGGGTGGTGCTTGGTTTGAGTGTAGGTATGGAGGCGTTTGATGAGCTCCTGTCGATTAATGTTCTCTGGAGTCAGGAGTTCTCTGGTGTTCTCTGGATTTGGACTTAAGCCTCCTGCTTCTGGTTTTCAGTCTTATTTTTACAGTAGCCTCAAGACTTCTCCATCTATACATCACCATTGATAAAACATCTAGGTTAAAGATGAAAAGTTTCTCCACAGTGAGGGACACCCAGAGAGGGTCCCAGAATTACACAGCGAAGCAAAGAGGGAGGAGGGATTTAGAGGTGACCCAAATGAGATGAGCTGGAATCCAAAGGGGAGAGAGCAAGCTAGCCAGTAATCACTTCCTTATGTATGCTTCACAGTCTGGACCACTCAGAGATGTTCACGGAATTATACAGAGAAGAGAAGCGGGAGGAAGGAGATAGAGGTGGCCAGGAGGATAATGGGAGGAATCAAAAGGAGAGAGACAGATCCAGCCAGTAATCAGTTCTCTAACTGTTCTCCACCGTCTAGAACACACAGAAATTCACAAAGTTGGGTAGAGAAAAGAGGGGTAGGGAGGAGACACTGGTGACCTGGTAGAGAAAAAAGAGAGTCCAAAGGGGAAGAAAGCAGTCAAGCCAGTAATCTCGCTCCCAAGTAAAAATGAGTACTGAAGATTGGCTTCTTAAAGGTACAAAATTGATAACAAATACCAAAAAGCAAAGATTAAAAATTTAGAGTGGAGTTTGGATTTTCAAAAATACAATATTAAAGAAAAGAAAAAAAGAAAAAAGTCACAAAAATTATAAAAAATATATATATACATATATATATGAAGTTTGCTTTAAAAAAAAGAGTCTCTTTTTAATTTTTGCAAAGTAATAGTAAGTTATAAAAATGAAAATTAAAAGAGTTATAGAGGACTTTAAAATTTAAAAAAAATTAAATGGTAGTAAAAATAGTAAAAATAGATCTAGGACTTTCTCTGGTGTTGTTGTAGGCAATGTGGATTCAGTTCATTTATAGCTAGTTCCTTGGTCTGGCTTATATTTCTCAAGATCTATGGGCCCCTTCCTATGTAGTCGGTACTAAGTACAGGGTTTTAATCTATTGCACCTGTCACTTCCAAGACAGTTCTCTCTGTTTTAGTTTCTTCTTTTTGCTGGTCTCTTCAGTGTCTGATTTCCACCGTGACACAAGGAGGCAGTGGTGGAAACATTTTAGGCTCACTTCAGAGTACATCATGAGAAACGCTGGACTGAAAGAAACACAAACTGGAATCAAGACTGCCGGGAGAAATATCAATAACCTCAGATACGCAGATGACACCACCCTTATAGCAGAAAGTGAAGAGGAACTAAGAAGCCTCTTGATGAAAGTGAAAGAGGAGAGTGAAAAAATTGGCCTAAAACTCAACATTCAGAAAACGAAGATCATGGCATCTGGTCCCATCACTTCATGGCAAATAGATGGGGAAACAGTGGAAACAGTGTCAGACTTTATTTTGGGGGGCTCCAAAATCACTGCAGATGGTGACTGCAGCCATGAAATTAAAAGACACTTCTTGGAAGGAAAGCTATGATCAACCTAGATAGCATATTGAAAAGCAGAGACATTACTTTGCTGACTAAGGTCCGTCTAGTCAAGGCTATGGTTTTTCCTGTGGTCATGTATGGATGTGAGATTTGGACTGTGAAGAAGACTGAGCACCGAAGAATTGATGCTTTTGCACTGTGGTGTTGGAGAAGAGTCTTGAGAGTCCCTTGGACTGCAAGGAGATCCAATCAGTCCATTCTGAAGGAAATCAGCCCTGGGATTTCTTTGGAAGGAATGATGTTAAAGCTGAAACTCCAGTACTTTGGCCACCTCATGCGAAGAGTTGACTCATTGGAAAAGACTCTGATGCTGGGAGAGATTGGGGGCAGGAGGAGAAGGGGACGACCAAGGATGAGATGGCTGGATGGCATCACTGACTCGATGCACGTGAGTCTGAATGAACTCCGGGAGATGGTGATGGACAGGGAGGCCTGGCGTGCTGCGATTCATGGGGTAGCAAAGAGTTGGACACAATTGAGCGACTGAACTGAACTGTTCAGTTGCGCTGTGGGGAGGGAGGGATGCTGCAAACAAATAACACTGACGTGTGCTCACAGTGTCTCAGCCACACTGGGCCTGCCCCCCCTCACGGTGCATGTGCCCTTCCTGCCCACACTGCTCAGCCTCTAGGTTGCTCCACCAGGAACTGTCCGAGGCCAGCCCTGGGCTGCATGCACTTCCCAGGTCTAAGCCACTCAGGTTCTGGCACTCGGTAGTCCTCAGTGGCGCTGACTCAGTTGGGCCTGCGTTTTGTGCCCTTCCCACGTCCAAGCAGCTCAGCTGATGAGCAGTTTGGTGAGCGCAGTCACTCCGACTTATCACCTCCCCCATCCCTGCCCCTCAGTTTTCTGGGTGTACAACCAGCGTGCCTTCTCAGGTGTATGTTGACCGTCTAGAACCCCAAGAAGTCTTAGCAAAGAAGCCTGCTTGCAATTTGGTAGATAATGCCTTTCTGAGGCTGCGATTGCCCCTTTCTGGCTCTGGCTGCCTGTCACCAGAGGGGGATGGTCTATAGCCAGCTATCTCTGTTCAGTCCTTTGTTCTGTGAGCATGCCTGATGGTGTCTTAGGTTAGGGCTTTTCACAAGGTAGCTATCCCACAGTCTGGTTTGCTGTCCCAAGTTAGTTCCCTCAGATTGCCCTCGGGGCATTCAGGCCTGGTCCTTACTCTAAGCAATGCAGCCCACACCTCCCTGCCCAGCCCCTACTTGCTAGTGGCAGGTGCAGGCCTCTGCGCTGCTTCTCCACTGGGGGAGTTACTGTTGGGCAAGTAATCTGTGGGTTTTAATTATTTATTTATTTTTCCTCCCAGTTATGTTGCCCCCTGTGATTCCAAGTCCCGCCACAGACTCGGCAGTTAGAGTGTTTCCTGGTGTTTGGAAACTTCTCTCTTTTTAAGACTCCCTTCCTGGGACAGAGCTCCATCCCTACCTCTGGGACTTCCCTGGTGGCTCAGATGGTAAAGCGTCTGCCTGCATTGCGGGAGACCCGGGTTCAATCCCTGGGTCGGGAAGATCTCCTGGAGAAGGAAATGGCAACCACTCCAGTATTCTTGCCTGAAATATCCCATGGATGGAAGAGCCTGGGAGGCTACAGTCCACTGGGTCACAAAGAGTCCTGACACGACTGAGTGACTTCACTTTCTTTCTTTCCTGAGATGGAGCTCCATTCTTACCTCTTTTGTCTCTTTTTTTTTCTTTTATATTTTTTCCTACCTCCTTTTGAAGACAATGGGCTGCTTTTCTGGGTGCCTGATGTCCTCTGCCGGCATTCAGAAGTTGTTTTCTGGAATTTACTCAGCGTTTAAATGTTCTTTCGATAAATTTGTTGGGGAGAAAGTGGTCTTCCTGTCCTATTCCTCTGCCATCTTAGGACCACCTTCAGTAACTGTTTTTAATTGCACTTTGTTATGAAAAACTTGCCACACTTGTACTGCAGTGATCTCTTTACATGTTTGTCTCCTCCTTGCTTAACCATGAAGTATAACAAACAAGTGAGGGCCATGTTTTATTCGTCTATTTACCCCTAATACCTACCCGAGTGCCTGACATACATTAGATATTCAGTAAGTGTTTGGTGAACCCACAAATACCGCTTATCTATGAATTCTTTGATATCTGAGATAGAAACTCACCTACTACTTTCCTTCTTCTCATACTCTTAAGTAGTGCACAGGAGTCCTCTGAAATTCTGCTTTTAAGTACCCTAAATCACGTCATATAACCTCCATTAAAAGCTTCAAATTGTCAAGTATGTTCAACATTGAATTTAGCATATGCAATGATGAGTAGAATTCACTGGAATATCTAATTAAAATAAATATCTTCTAGAGGTTCTTTGCAGATAATTTGCGTCTATAGCCATCTATCTAAAAAATGAGTTAAATACAATATATTTGTGTATTTAAAAGAAATACAAAGAAATTCAGTGGGATATGGAAATTGCTAGCCAGATTCTGGGATTTTTGTAGCACTTCTCCAGAAATGAGAGTATTTGGTTGATCATTAAGATCCTATATGCCCTCCTCAGATGATATTGAAGAGGGAAATCTTGGCACTAGAAGCAGTAATGTCAAAGCACAGAAGTTCCATCAGACTAGATCTGAGTGCTTCTTTTTTCCCTAACTTTCTGCCAACTGCCAGCCTTAGGTAAGTAGATGCAACAAGACACCCAGACAAGGATAGGTACCATGGAACAGTATGAAAACAACACATGCAATAAAATTCTTGTCACTTTTGGAAGCTATAAGTCACAAGCCTAGACTTGGAAGTAAAACAGAGTGAAGACCTTTGGTGATGTCCCAGGAAAATGAAACAACTTACTTACTTGCTAATGGCCATGGGAGAAGCAAATAGTTATTTAGAGACTAAACTGCCCAGAAATTGTCAGTCTCTATAAAAGTCTATAAATTTGATAAAAGGCTAATAGAGTTTTGCCAAGAAAATGCACTGGTCATAGCAAACACCCTCTTCCAACAACACAAAAGAAGACTCTACACATGGACATCACCAGATGGTCAACACAGAAATCAGATTGATTATATTCTTTGCAGCCAAAGATGGAGAAGCTCTATACAGTTAGCAAAAAAAGACTGGGAGCTGACTGTGGCTCAGATCATGAACTCCATATTGCCAAATTCAGACTTAAATTGGAGAAAGTAGGGACAACCACTAGACCATTCAGGTATGACCTAAATCAAATCCCTTATGATTATACAGTGGAAGTGAGAAATAGATTTAACAGACTAGATATGATAGATAGAGTGCCTGATGAACTATGGACGGAGGTTCGTGACATTGTACAGGAGACAGGGATCAAGATCATCCCTATGGAAAAGAAATGCAAAAAGGGAAAATGGTTGTCTGGGGAGGCCTTACAAATAGCTGTGAAAAGAAGAGAAGCAAAAAGAAAGGAGAAAAAGGAAGATATAAGCATCTGAATGCAGAGTTCCAAAGAATAGCAAGAAGAGATAAGAAAGACTACTTCAGCAATCAATGCAAAGAAATAGAAGAAAAGAACAGAATGGGAAATACTAGAGATCTCTTCAAGAAAATTAGAGATACCAAGGGAACATTTCATGCAAAGATGGGCTCAATAAAGGACAGAAATGGTATGGACCTCACAGAAGCAGAAGATATTAAGAAGAGGTGGCAAGAATACACAGAACTGTACAAA
>NW_024070207.1:28900301-28907192 GCF_014754425.2 Oryx dammah | reverse complement strand
TATTGAGCCCATCTTTGCATGAAATGGGCTCAATAAAGGACAGAAATGGTATGGACCTCACAGAAGCAGAAGATATTAAGAAGAGGTGGCAAGAATACACAGAACTGTACAAAAAAAGATCTTCATAACCAAGATAATCACGATGGTGTGATCACTCACCTAGAGCCAGACATCCTGGAATGTGAAGTCAAATGGGCCTTAGAAAGCATCACTACGAACAAAGCTAGTGGAGGTGATGAAATTCGAGGTGAGCTATTTCAAATCCTGAAAGATGATGCTGTGAATGTGCTGCACTCAATACACCAGCAAATTTGGAAAACTCAGCAGTGGCCACATGACTGGAAAAGGTCAGTTTTCATTCCAATCCCAAAGAAAGGCAATGCCAAAGAATGTTCAAACTACCACACAATTGCACTCATCTCACACGTTAATAAAGTAATGCTCAAAATTCTCCAAGCCAGGCTTCAGCAATACGTGAACTGCAAACTTCCAGATGATCAAGGTGGTTTTAGAAAAGGCAGAGGAACCAGAGATCAAATTGACAACATCTGCTGGATCATGGAAAAATCAAGAGAGTTCCAGAAAAACATCTATTTCTGCTTTATTGACTATGCCAAGACTTTGACTGTGTGGATCACAATAAACTGTGGAAAATTCTGAAAGAGATGGGAATACCAGACCACCTGACCTGCCCCTTGAGAAACCTGTATGCAGGTCAGGAAGCAAAAGCTAAAACTGGACATGGAACAACAGACTGGTTCCAAACAGGAAAAAGTGTATGTCAAGGCTGTATACTCTCACCCTGCTTATTTAACTTATATGCAGAGGACATCATGAGAAATGCTGGGCTGGAAGAAGCACAAGCTGGAATCAAGATTGCCAGGAGAAATATCAATAATCTCAGATATGCAGATAACACTACTATTATGGCATAAAGTGAAGAGGAACTAAAAAGCCTCTTGATGAAAGTGAAAGAGGAAAGTGAAAGAGTTGGCTTAAAGCTCAACATTCAGAAAACGAAGATCATGGCATCCGGTCCCATCGTTTCTTGGGAAATAGATGCGGAAACAGTGGAAACAGTGGCTGACTTTATTTGGGGGGGCTTCAAAATCACTGCAGATGGTGACTGCAGCCATGAAATTAAAAGATGCTTACTCCTTGGAAGGAAAGTTATGACCATCTTCGATAGCATATTGAAAAGCAGAGACATTACTTTGCCAACAAAGGTCCTTCTAGTCATGGCTATGCTTTTCCCAGTGGTCATGTATGGATGTGAGAGTTGGACTGTGAAGAAAGCTGAGCACTGAAGAATAGATGCTTTTGAACTGTGGTGTTGGAGAAGACTCTTGAGAGTCCCTTGGACTGCAAGGAGATCCAACCTGTCCATCCTAAAGGAGATCAGCCCTGGGTGTTCTTTGGAAGAAATGATACTAAAGCTGAAACTCCAGTACTTTGGCCACCTCATGCGAAGAGTTCACTCATTGGAAAAGACTTTGATGCTGAGAGGGATTGGGGGCAGGAGGAAAAGCAGACGATAGAGGATGAGATGGCTGGATGGCATCACCGACTCGATGGATGTGAGTTTGAGTGAACTCCGGGAGTTGGTGATGGACAGGCATGCGTGGTGTGCTGCGATTCATGGGGTCGCAAATAGTCGGACACGACTGAGTGACTGAACTGAACTGAACAGAACAGAACTTGTATCTATGGGCTTCCAGGTGGCGCTAGTGGCAAAGAACACAGCTGCCAATGCAGGAGACTTAAGAGACTTTGGTTTGATCCCTGAGCTGGGAAGATCTCCTGGAGAAGGAAAGGGCAAACCATTCCAGTATTCTTGCCTGGAAAATTCAATAGACAGAGGAGACTTGTGGGCTACAGTCCATAGGGTCGCATAGAATCAGACACAACTGAAGTGATATAATATGCATGTACATATGTATCTATATACTTTTTCTATTAATTAAAAATATTTTTATAACTTTATATTTTACCACTGATATTGAGGAAATGACTGAGGTAATCTGTATACTGTTGTCAAGAGCAGGCATGAAGAAAACAGAAAACAGAAAATAACTTCACATGAATCTAGTCACCTAGGTAATTAATGGAAGAGTGCATTGATGAGTTATCTGTCTCTTGTAACTTTTTGATACATACGGAGTCAACCATCTTCAGTGTCTCAATTTACCAGCCTTTTTGCAGTGCGATCAAGCACATTAAATTATCAATACTTTTCTCCTGATTGATTTAGTAATCTATGAACATTATGAAGAAAGTACACAATGGTTGCCATCCTTCTGTTTAAAGTCAATTATATAAAATCTCATGAAGTCTCAAAAAAAATGTCAATAGCAAGGATATTAAAGAACAAATATTTTATGTAAAGAATTTCACAGTAGGCAGCAAGATATAAGAAGGAAGAGAATACCCATGGGAAATAAACCTATGGTCTTTGTTAAATGATCTATGGAGTTTGGAGTGGCCCTAAGTCTGAAAATATGGGCTTCTCTGGTGGCTCAGGTGGTAAAGAATATGTCTGTAATATAGGAGACCTGAGTCCAATCCCTGGGTCGGGAAGATTCCACTGGGGAAGGGAATGGCAACCCACCCTAGTATTCTTGCCTGGGAAATTCCATGGACAGAGGAGCCTGGTGGGCTACAGTCCATGGGGTCACAAAGAGTTGGACACGATTGAGCAACTTTCACTTAAGTTTGAAGATACAGATTAATATCATTTTATTTTTTAAACCAATTGCATCTACTTGATTACTTCTTCTAGGGTATACTAATGTCACAAGTTTTCAGGGGAAATCAGAGAGACAAATCATTTAAATGAGCATATTATGAATATATGTGCTGAGATTGATGGAAATGCATTAATTTATACCATCTATTGCAATTTTGCACAATCACATTGGACATCACATTGAATATACTATTTAATGCCATTTAATCTATCATATATTGTAATGCAATATCAATAAACTCTTTTTGTATTTCACCTATGTGTCCAGACTTTGAGGTGACTCTGTATACTTAAAATTTCATATAATGTTCATTACAAAAAATAAAAACTTGGGAACACAGGGAAAAATATGTTTCCTGAAGCTACCATTTTCTTTTTCAACTGTACCTTCATAAATGTTTTACTTTTTAGTAGAATTTGTTTACATCAAGAGGTTTGTGACACACTTTTTGATATACATTGTCTTTAAAAATGTATATTTGTTTTCAATTCATTCTATTTTCATACTAGTGGAAAGTTTTAAAATAGAACAGAAAATACTGAAATGTGTTAGAGAGATATATTTTACTATGGTACAGGCCAACATTGTAATAAATTGTTTGCTTTATATACATTTTCCATCTCTCTGCCTCTCTGTCTATACACACACACACAAAGTTCACTCTAAATGTCATTATCCACCCCTAAGTTGTACCATTAATTAAACTTTCATGAATTAAAGTGAGAAGAATACTTAGAATAATGCCTTTTACATAGTGCACATATAATACATGGGACTCCTTGTCTTAGTTTAATGTGACTTCTGAGTGTGAGGGAGGAACCATTACTAAGATTAAAGAAATGACTTCAGTGATATTATTTCATCTTGAACTATGCCTGACAAATTGCCTCCCTTTGTTGAGTGGGAAGAGGATACAGAAAATCTCCAAGGCATCTGTCCTCATTTTGACACAGCATGATACATATGCATTAGTATGAACTGGGTGAAACATTTGAACTCATGTCCAGTAAACCTTTAATCTCACTCAATACATTCTCAATCAAAATATATTTATTGAGTCCTAGGAACTTTGTAGCTACAAAAAGTTTTAAGACATAACCTTATCTTTTAGGAGTTTCTACTCTATTATTAAATATAGATGTCAAATTGTTCAGTGTCATTTGAAATGCAAGTCTCTACTCTTACTCTCCCAAGATTCATGTTAAAATCCTTTTAGATACATCAATATGTTTCAGTCATATTTCTCAGAAGACAAAATGATATGTGGATATTCTTATCCATCACTACACACTCACCGAAATTTGAACATAGATAGTAGCATGACTGATTTGAAAGTGTGGACTAGTGGTAACCAAGTGGAATTGCTACTTATTGAACACTCACTAATTTAATATTATACTAAATCAAGCCTACAATGGCCAACTCACTTGGCCCTTGTTGATTGACCCTGTATTGCTATTTCATTTTGAATGTCCATAGAAACACACTTGTCTATGATAAGCCATACTCTTCAGAGATATGTGTAATGATCTTTGTCTGAAATACTTTTGAAACATGATTAAACCTAAATCTATGCCAGATTATTTTCCAGTCAAAGGTAGAGAAAATGCATGTTTAAACATGGTGGAAGGCTCTGTCTCCAGGCTGTGGGTGGAGCGGGAGGGATCTCCTCACACAAGCGCTTCCTCATGGTGGGGTTGGAGCTGCGGCAGACGCAGGCCTGGGCTGCCCCTTCTCTGCCGCTTCCTTCCCTTCCTCATGGTTCCCCGGTCCACTTGCCCTATGATGCTGCCCAGATGTTTTATTAATGGTGCTGTATAGAAGGAGAAGTCTTGAGACTACTGTAAAAATAAGACTGAAAACCAGAAGCAGGAGGCTTAAGTCCAAATCCAGAGAACACCAGAGAACTCCTGACTCCAGAGAACATTAATCGACAGGAGCTCATCAAACGCCTCCATACCTACACTCAAACCAGCACCACCCAAGGGCGAACAAGTTCCAGAGCAAGACATACCACACAAATTCTCCTGCAACACAGGAACACAGCCCTGAGCTTCAATATACAAGCTGCCTAAAGTCACTCCAAACCCACTGAAATAACTCATTACTGGACACTTCATTGCACTCCAGAGAGAAGAAATCCAGCTCCACCCACCAGAACATCGACACAAGCTTCCCTAACCAAGAAACCTTGACAAGCCACCCATACAAACCCACCCATAGCAAGGAAACTCCACAGTAAAGAGAACTCCACAAACTGCCAGAATACAGAAAGGCCACCCCAAACTCAGCAACATGAACAAAGAGACAGAAGAACACCCAGCAGGCAAAGGAACAGGATAAATGCCCACCAAACCAAACCAAAGAGGAAGAGATAGGGAATCTACCTGATAAAGAATTCCGAATAATGATAGTGAAAATGATCCAAAATCTTGAAACCAAAATGGAATCACAGATAAATAGCCTGGAGACAAGGATTGAGAAGATGCAAGAAAGGTTTAACAAAGACCTAGAAGAAATAAAAAGAGTCAATATATAATGAATAATGTAATAAATGAGATCAAAAAAACTCTGGAGCCAACAAATCATAGAATAATGGAGGCAGAAGATAGGATTAGTGAAGTAGAAGATAGAACAGTAGAAATAAATGAATCAGAGAGGAAAAAAGAAAAACAAATTAAAAGAAATGAGGACAATCTCAGAGACCACCAGGACAATATTAAACACTCCAACATTCGAATTATAGGAGTCCCAGAAGAAGAAGACAAAAAGGAAGACCATGAGAAAATACTTGAGGAGATAATAGTTGAAAACTTCTCTAAAATGGGGAAGGAAATAACCACCCAAGTCCAAGAAAACCAGAGAGTCCCAACCAGGATAAACCCAAGGAGGAACACCCCAAGATACATACTAATCAAATTAAAAGATCAAACACAAAGAACAAATATTGAAAACAGCAAGGAAAAAACAACAAATAACACACAAGGGAATTCCCATAAGGATAACAGCTGATCTTTCAATAGAAACTCTTCAGGCCAGGAGGGAATGGCAAGACATACTTAAAGTGATGAAAGAAAATAACATACAGCCCAGACTACTGTACCCAGCAAGGATCTCATTCAAATATAAAGGAGAAATCAAAAGCTTTACAGACAAGCAAAAGCAGAGAGAATTCAGCACCACCAAACCAGCTCTCCAACAAATGCTAAAGGATATTCTCTAGACAGGAAACACAAAAAGGGTGTATAAACTCGAATCCAAGACAATAAAGTAAATGGCAATAGGATCGTACATATCAATAATTACCTTAAATGTAAATGGGTTGAATGCCCCAATCAAAGGCAAAGACTGGCTGAATGGATACAAAAACAAGACCCCTATATACGTTGTCTACAAGAGACCCACCTCAAAACAGGGGACACAAACAGACAGAAAGTGAAGTGCTGGAAAAAGATATGCCATGCAAATAGAGACCAAAAGAAAGCAGGAGTAGCATTACTCATATCAGATAAAATAAACTTTAAAACAAAGGCTGTGAAAAGAGACAAAGAAGGACACTACATAATGATCAAAGGATCAATCCAAGAAGAAGATATAACAATTATAAATATATATGCATCCAACATAAGAGCACCACAATATGTAAGACAAATGCTAACAAATATGAAAGGGGAAATTAACAATAACAGAATAATAGTGGGAGACTTTAATACCCCACTCACACCTGTGGATAGATCAACTAAATAGAAAATTAACAAGGAAACACTAACTTTAAGTGACACAATAGACTAGTTAGACCTAATTGATATCTATAGGACATATCACCCCAAAACAACGAATTTCACCTTTTTCTCAAGCACACATGGAACCTTCTCCAGGATAGATCTCATCCTGGGCCATATATCTAGACTTGGTAAATTTAAAAAAGTGGAAATCATTGCAAGCATCTTTTCTGACCACAATGCAGTAAGATTAGATCTCAATTACAGGAGAAAAACTATTTAAAATTCCAACATATGGAGGCTGAAAAACACACTGCTGAATAACCAACAAATCACAGAAGAAATCACAGAAGAAATCAAAATATGCATAGAAATGAATGAAAATGAAAACACAACAACCCAAAACCTGTGGGACACTGTAA
>NW_024070207.1:28881699-28899901 GCF_014754425.2 Oryx dammah | reverse complement strand
ACAGACTACTGTCAGCAATTATATGCCAATAAAATGGACAACTTGGACGAAATGGACAAAATCTTAGAAAAGTACAACTTTCCAAAACTGAACCAAGAAGAAATTGAAAATCTTAACAGACCCATCACAAGCACGGAAATTGAAACTGTAATCAGAAATCTTCCAGCAAACAAAAGCCCAAGTCTGGACAGCTTCACAGCTGAATTCTACCAAAAATTTAGAGAAGAGCTAACACCTATCCTACTCAAAGTCTTCCAGAAAATTGCAGAGGAAGGTAAACTTCCAAACTTATTCTATGAGACAACCATCACCCTAATACCAAAACCTGACAAAGATGCCACACACAAAAAAAGAAAACTACAGGCCAATGTCACTGATGAACATAGATGCAAAAATCCTTAACAAAATTCTAGCAATCAGAATCCACAAACACATTAAAAAGATCATACACCATGTCCAAGTGGGCTTTACCCAGGGATGCAAGGATTCTTCAATATCCACAAATTAATCAATGTAATACACCACATTAACAAATTGAAAAACAAAAGCCATGTTATTATCTCAATAGATACAGAGAAAGCCTTTGACAATATTCAACATCCATTTATGATAAAAACCCTCCAGAAAGCAGGAATAGAAGGAACATACCTCAACATAATGAAAGCTATATATGACAAACCTACAGCAAATATTATGCTCAATGGTGAAAAACTGAAAGCATTTCCCCTAAAGTCAGGAACAAGAAAATGGTGCCCACTATCATCACTACTATTCAACATAGTTTTGGAAGTTTTGGCCACAGCAATCAGAGCAGAAAAAGAAATAAAAGGAATCCAAATTCGAAAAGAAGAAGTAAAACTCTCACTGTTTGCAGATGACATGATCCTCTACATAAAAAACTCTAAAGACTCCACCAGAAAATTACTAGAGGTAATCAATGAATATAGTAAAGTTGCAGGATATAAAATCAACACACAGAAATCCCTTGCATTCCTATACACTAATAATGAGAAAGTAGAAGAAGAAATTAAGGAAACAATTCCATTCACCATTGCAATGAAAAGAATAAAATACTTACGAATATATCTACCTAAAGAAACTATAGACCTATATATAGCAAACTATAAAACACTTGTTAAAGAAATCAAAGAGAACACTGATAGTTGGAGAAATATACCATGTTCATGGATCAGAAGAATCAATATAGTGAAAATGAGGATACTACCCAAAGCAATCTATAGATTCAATGCAATCCCTACCACGCTACCAACAGTATTTTTTAGAGAACTACAACAAATAATTTCACAATTTGTATGGAAATACAAAATACCTCAAATAGCAAAGCAATCTTGAGAAAGAAGAATGGAACTGGAGTAATCAACCTGCCTGACTTCAGGCTCTACTACAAAGCCACAGTCATCAAGACAGTATGGTACTGGCACAAAGACAGAAATATAGATCAATGGAACAAAATAGAAAGCCCAGAGATAAATCCACACACCTATGGACATCTTATATTTGACAAGTGAAGCAAGAATATACAATGGAGAAAAGAAAATCTCTTTAACAAGTGGTGCTGGGAAAACTGGTCAACCACTTGTAAAAGAATGAAACTAGAACACTTTCTAACACCATACACAAAAATAAACTCAAAATGGATTAAAGATCTAAAAGGAAGACCAGAAACTATAAAACTTCTAGAGGAGAACATAGGCAAAACACTCTCCAACATACATCACAGGAAGATCCTCTATGACCCACCTCCCAGAATACTGGAAATAAAAGCAAAAATAAACAAATGGGACCTAATTAAACTTAAAAGCTTCTGCACAACAAAGGAAACTATAAGCAAGGTGAAAAGATAGCCTTCGGAATGGGAAAAAATAATAGCAAATGAAGTAACTGACAAAGAACTAATCTCAAAATATACAAGCAATTCCTGCAGCTCAATTCCAGAAAAATAAATGACACAATCAAAAAATGGGCCAAAGAACTAAACAGACATTTCTCCAAAGAAGACATACAGATGGCTAACAAACACATGAAAAGTTGCTCACCATCACTTATTTTCAGAGAAATGCAAATCAAAACCACAATGAAATACGATTTCACACCAGTCAGAATGGCTGCAATCCAAAAGTCTACAAGCAATAAATGCTAGAGAGGGTGTGGAGAAAAGGGAACCTTCTCATACTGTTTGTGGGAATGAAAACTAGTACAGCCACTCTGGAGAACTGTGTGGAGATTCCTTAGAAAACTGGAAATAGAACTGCCTTATGACCCAGCAATCCCACTGCTGGGCATACACACTGAGGAAACCAGAATTGAAAGAGACACGTGTACCCCAGTGTTCATCGCAGCACTGTTTATAATAGCCATGACATGGAAGCAACCTAGATGCCCATTAGCAGACGAATGGATAAGAAAGCTGTGGTACATATACATGATGGAGTATTACTCAGCCATTACAAAGAATACATTTGAATCAGTTCTAATGAGGTGGATGAAACTGGAGCCTATTATACAGAGTGTTGTAAGCCAGAAAGAAAAATACCAGTACAGTATACTAATGCATATATATGGAATTTAGAAATATGGTAATGATAACCCTGTATGTGAGACAGCAAAAGAGACACAGATGTATAGAACAGTCTTTTGGACTCTGTGGGAGAAGGAGAGGGTGAGATTATTTGGGAGAATTGCATTGAAACATGTATAATATCATATGTGGAACTAATCGCCAGCCTAGGTCCACTGCATATACAGGATGCTTGGGGCTGGTGTACCGGGATGACCCAGAGGGATGGTACAGAGAGGGAGGTGGGAGAGGGGTTCAGGATGGGGAACACATGTACACCCGTGGTGGATTCATGTTGATGTATGGCAGAACCAATACAATATTGTAAAGTAAAAAAATAAAAAATAAATAAGATGGAATAAAAATATTTGTTTTCCTGGGAAAAAAAAAGATATTATCTTTGTTCAACCGCTGAACAAAGGCCTGCCTCGGACAGAATCGTTATAAAAAATTACATAAAAATTGAGACTAGTATGCAGCTAAACCCTGCAACATCAATAAATGCACAATATAGCAATTAAATATAGTAGAATGATCATTTCTGAGGTTGTTTCCAAGTTCTGCTTACATAGTTATCCAAAGAGTAATCTAGTCTATTTCCAGTGAATGCTTTACATTTTTATAGGACACAAAAGGAACAGTGGTATTCATTCATGAAAAAAATATATATATATATACAAGTAAGGAATTTTCAATCAGTAATTTATCATAACACCTTAAATGCTGATTTTTTTCTAATTTTATCTGATGTAGCCTGTATTTGAATCAATTAGGGAGGAAAAAACATCCAACTTCCAATTCCCAGGCTCATTTATCACTTTCTAATGGCAGGTATAATTATAAAATAGAATGGCACAACTCATTGGTACTATTTAGACAAAAATAAAGATTAAAAAGAAGGGTTAAGAAGATCTGTTATGGGTATTATAATTTTCCAAACCAAAACAAAGTCTGTTAACCAAAACCAATAGGGAAATGATCTTTAGTAGATGTATGAAGAGTCTCAACCTTCAGTTCTTAAATTATAGCTGCTTCCAGATTAAAGCAACACTCCTGATGGAGCAGTGTGCTTTATATCCTCTGGCAACATTCTTTTTTATTGCACTAGAAACCAATGTTGAATTTCCTGAATAATTACATAAATAAACCATGCACTTTACTTATTTGTGTGCCCATATTTAATGATATACTGCACATGTAACTTTCAGAAATATGATTTATGACAGTTTGTATTACCACAGAGGGTGTTTACTTGAAATATGTACTTGAAAAATATCATATAAATGATGTTATTTGATATATATTCAAAAATGATCTGATTTTTTTCAAGAAAATGCAAACTGAAAAACCTAGTTCCAATTAAATCATTCTTAAAGGGTTCTTAATTGAATTCTCAGGTTTAAATGATGTAACAGACTAATGAACATAAGCATATAAGTTATATTTATTTTATTCTGTGTTACAATGTTAGGAATCAAAATAGTGCTGTGGGTTAGCTGGTACTTCCTTCAAAAGTGTATAAAGCAAATCCATATCTCTAAAGTCCAAAATTTTAGCATCTGTGAAGGAAATATTCAAGCACATTTTGAAGGGCCACAACCATACATTTAGGCTTCCCTGTTGGCTCAGTGATAAAGAATTCGCTTGCAATGCAGGAGATGAAAGTTTGATCCCTGGGTCAGGAAGATCTTCTGGAGGAGGAAATGGCAACCCACTCCAATATTCTTGCCTAAGAAATCCCACGGACATGGGAGCCTGGCGGGCTACAGTTCACAGGGTCGCAAAAGAGTGGGACATAATTTAGAGACTAAACAACAACAACAACCATGCATTTAATTCTATGTTTTCTCCTTTATAATTTATTTTAGTGTGATCTAAACTTAAGAATTTTTAAAAATTAAAGTCACATTCTCATGACTTCTTCTTAATTTCACAAATGACAACTTCAGAAACACTATAAATCTTCTGGTCCCACGAGGGACTAATTCAGAAAGGTAATTTCCCATGGTTCTAAACATATTTCAACTTAATGCTTAGCATATTACATAGAGAGGAAAATTTAGTGTGATGTGGAACTATCTTGAATCCTATGCATCAAATAAAATTATTGAAACACCTAAAAATCTAGTTATTGAATCGTGTAACCTAAGGTAGCTAGTAGCCATTTTAATTCATCTCAATATTACTTTTTAGTTTCACTAGCTCCCCTGGTTCTTTTACTTATTACATTTATTCTGTTCTCCTCAAAGTCCCCCATTTTGATGCTGACAACTTTATTAAGTATTTAGTGTATTCCTCCAAACTTTTAACACTTCTTGGGAGAGGGTGGGATGATTTGGGAGAATGGCTTTGAAACATGTATACTATCATGTAAGAAACGAAGTGCCGGTCTATGTTCAATACAGGATACAAGATGTTTGGGGCTGGTGCATGGGGATGATCCAGAGAGATGATATGGGGTGGGAGGTGGGAGGGGGATTCAGGACTGGGAGCTTGTATACACCTGTGGTGGATTCATGTCAATGTATGGCAAAACCAATACAGTATTGTAAAGTAAAATAAAGCAAAAATAAAATTAAAAAAAAATCTGGCTCTACTAACAATGCCACTTTTAGGCTACATATTCTAAAGAAGGCTGCTGCTTTTCCTAGGACAAACAGGAAGAAGTGGTTCTCCTTATTTCCACTGTTACTTCCAGACGATACCTAGGAACACTTCCTGCTGTTCAAATGCAACTCCTGCTATATTCGTTCTCAATGAAATGAGGGAGATGATGATATTTAATGGATTCATCCTTGTCTATATCCTCCTAATCTCTTGGCACCATTAACTTCTCTCCTCAAGGATGAGCAATAA
Organism: Oryx dammah; assembly: GCF_014754425.2. Classification (NCBI taxonomy): domain Eukaryota; kingdom Metazoa; phylum Chordata; class Mammalia; order Artiodactyla; family Bovidae; genus Oryx; species Oryx dammah. The sequence goes on along the minus strand of NW_024070207.1, from coordinate 28,894,467 downwards.
GAAAAGCATGAAACAAAGCAAACATATCCCCTGTTATTAAAAATAGTAACAGTTGATATTACTGTTTAGATCATTACACCTGTCATCAGAACTCTTACCAAAATTTCTGTTCTTATTTGTTTAAATATCTTTCCCCACATCTTACCTTCAGTTCTCCAAGACAGTACTAAACTTTATTTATTTATTTATTTATTTATTTATTTATTTATCTGTGATCCAACAGCCAAGGTCTCAACTTTCTCATCTATTAAATGCAAAGTGAAGACACCTCCCCTGCATACCAACAGATTTCCACAAACAAATGAAACCATAAACAATGTGGTAGGAAATTGCCTTAAAAACTACAATGTATCTCATATAAGCAAACCATCATATTAGATTCATTTATCAACATTCATGTTGTACTCTGCACAAGTTAATAGGAGATAAAGTAGCATGACAATTAGGAGCACAGTCTCTATAGCTAGGGTATCTCAGTTCCAATTCTGCTTCTATCACTGAATGGCTGGGTAACAATAAGCAAGTTATTTAATCTCTTTCTTCTTCACTTTGTAAAATGGACCTGGTAACTGCTTATTTCATAGGATCAATATGGGGATAAAATAAGTCAATATGTATATTAATAATTGATATTATTACCTGGTGTTTTGTATTCCTCACTCTGAAAACTTAATTCTGACCTGAAGACAACAAACCCATCATATTTAAGGCTCTTTATCATTCTTCAGTCCAGGTGTGGCTCAAAAAGGGATTGCTTTTCAGTGCAGTATTTCTATTGATGCAAAATATGTACCTGTTTATTTCTGTTTTATTTGAGGAAAGGTTGTACTGAATGTTCCTTCTGATTAGAAGAGATCAGGTATTGTCAATGCCCAAAGAAAATACATAAATAGGGGAAAAAACAAAGCCTTAATTTTTTCATTTATTTTTAGAACATTACAAAATCTGGTCTTAAAGCCCTGACAGCCAGTTTCTTTCTCCCTTAGGTGACTTTGCTTATCTCTGTTCTTATCCAGTAGGTGCTGATTTTGCACTTTGCCTTTCAAAGCAAACTCTATTTACCTTATCTCCATGTTTTTGATGGCATCTCACTGTAGCCCTAAATATATAAACACCATCCAATTAGACTTCTTATCAAAAGCATGGGTTTATTCAGCAAATAAGGTAGAAGTCATTTTAGTGCAGTGGTTATGCAGTTTGGGACAGCTTGAATCCCATTTTTCATAAAGATTCTAATAGTTTAAACTTATTTTTCCTTACTTCTTCCCCCTGTCTCCACTGGAGTCTAAGGTCATGATAACATTGGAAGGACAAAGTTAAACTCTGATGGGATCACAGTGGAGAAACTGAGACTGCTGTAATTTTCTTTTCAAGTTTCATATCAAGTGTGTTTTGAAATTTTTTTAATGAATATTTGGCTCAAATCATATTAATCTGGATTATATTGTCTATCTTCAAATGACACCTATCAGGGAAACAAGTAAAACAAACACAAAATTCAAAACATTACACTTGTTCTCAAGTTGCTTATAACAATTTCTTTTATAGCAAAGTAAAAAATAATTTCCTATCTTTTAAAAAAACCTTTCTTAATATTTAGGTTTGAACATCCCAAGTAGGTTTCCACCACACTTTAGTACCAGATACAATTGGTTTTAATTACCAACCTCACTTACTGTAAATTAGAATCGCAATAATCTGCAAATGCTAATTTAAACCTGGACTTGCTTCTGAGCAAGCTGCATGTAATTATGAACAAGCAGCAGATTATCCTCAGAAGGGCAATATACTGTACCGCAAATCACAAGTTGCATTTCCTCCTTTTTTTTTTTTTTTGAGTGCAAAATGTGATTCCAAAAAGATGTTATTAAGCTATAACACCTTAGTCATTTTCAAGCTCTCGGCACTTAAAGTGCTGAATTTTAGATTACTTTTTTTATATTCTGCAAGTGCCTGGTTTCCTTACTGTATGTAAAGTTATTAAAGCTGTCTGTTCCAATTTCTTCTCTACTTAGGAAGATATGACAAAAAGATGAAAGAGACTACCTTTAATCTCAAAAGGCTAAACTCAACACAGAAATGAAACAGTAGAATACGTAAAGACAATAAGAAGACTTTTCCAAAGGTAGTTTACATTCTTTGAGTGGTCAGTAAAAAGGCACTAAACTAGAAGTATGTGATGACATAATAGTTCTGAGGCTCAATTTCCTCTCTAGATAGTTGATACTGTTTTTTATTATGCTACATAATTGAAATACCACTTGGCATGTAATGATTTGCTTTACTTGGGGTGGGGGGGGTGAAGATATTTGTTCTGTAAATTGCATTAAGGAGAAAAAAAAACACATATTAAAGCATGAGTGGCAATTAGACTCAGCAATATATTTTCAGAAAGTACCCTCAAAGTCTTTCTCAAAACCAAAAGGGAATGTTGTGGTATGATTTTTCTCTATTATAAAAGTTAAAATAGAAATGGGCTCAGGGATCTAATGGAGTGACTATCTTCCTAGGTTTCTTGATATTCTGATAGCAGGCATAGACTTTCATTAATTTATGCGTGTTTTGCTGCATTTATAATTCTCAAGATTTATAACTATTAGATTTTGTTAAAATCTCTTCTGAGATTTCTGTAACTAAAAGGGTTTGAAGTCCTGTGGATCTGAGATCACAAGTTCTCACCTTGCATTGAGGTTTTCATTACTCAATTAAGCTGTTTTGCTTTCTCTCAAGTTCAGTCTTCTAGTAATCTCTTCCATTCCTCTCTAACTCATACTCTGCCCATTTACCCAAACTAGAAAACTAGAATCAGCTTTGACTCAATTCCTCTTCCCTGCCTCTAGTCAGTTGTCAAGTTCTTTAAAAAATAACAAATAATTCTATTTGTCTCCTTTGCTGCTGTGCAGGTGTGTTGGCCTTCCTTACATTCTACCTGGATTATTACAAATTCTTCTAACTGGTATTCTTGGCTCTTCATCTTCATTTTCCAGTTATTACTGCAATCTTTAGAGTCCTCTTTCAAAAATATGGATTGGATAATCTTGTTCTACAGCCAGGGTAAACAAATCAGAGCCTGAAAGAAAAATCTGGCATAAATTTTTCTAAGGGTTGTCTATAGTCTACTGGGTAAAGTATAAATTCCTTAGCATAAAATACAAAATACTTTCTTTTGTATTTGTATGTGATCAAGTCCTTACACACATTTACAGAAAATGACCATCTAGTGCCCTGAATATCTTTATATCTCAAAATACAAACCATATGATTCAACCATATTAAACTTCTCTTTATGGTACACACACACATACACACACACACACACGTGGTCTTTCATAATCCCTTGCTGTTCCCATTTGCCTGGAAAAATTCTCTGTATTGTCCAAGACTTGGTTAAAAAGTCATATACTCTGAGTTTTTTCTTGATTAACCTGTGCACTTAAACCTTCCCCAGGAACTTCCGTGGTGGTCCAGTGGCTAAGACTCCACAGTCCCAATGCAGGGAACCTGTATTCCAGGACTTTGGTTCAACCCCTTGTTGGGGAACTAAGATCCCACGTGCTGCAAGTAAGACCAGGCTCAGTCAAAGAAATTAATAAATATTAAAAAAAAATGTTGCATCTTTATGGAACTTTACAAGTTATTTTAGTAGCATTTATGACATTGTATTATTATTACTTACATTGAGATGGTTATTTTTTTTGTCTTCTTTACTAACCCTCCTAACTGGAGATGGAAATTTTACTTTATTCACTCTGTAGTCTCGAGATTTTGCATAGGTTCTGGCATAATGCTGACACATACTAGAATGCCAATAAATATTGGATAGATAAAAGCTGAAGAAAGGAAAGAAAGAATGACTAAGGAATCAAAAATGAAAATTAAAAAGAAGAGTAAACTTGACCAAATATAGTATGATAGTCAATGTAATCACATATCATACACATAATAAGAAAACATCTAAAATTGTTTCTTGTCACTAAAAATTGTAAGCTGCAAATTAATAAGCTATCTCTTAATATGACAAAAGAGTTTTGGCCATCCTTATTACATCCAGTGTTCCCACAAATAGTAACGATTGTGGTTTAATCATTATCATCATCAGGTGCTTTCACTGTGCCAGCCACTGCTTAATGCATATTGTACATATTTTTCAATTAATTCTCACAACAACTCTATTATCTATCCGGTTCACCTTTATGGATTGAAAGACTCAATACTGTGTCAATTTTTCCCAAATTGATCTATATATTTAACAATATCTCAACAAAGATACCAGAACACCAAACTGTTTTGTAGATGTTGACAAACTGATTCTTATGCTTATGTGAAAAAGCAAAAGATCCATTTTGTTTTTACTGAAGAAAAACAAAATGGGAAGATTTACTACTTGATTTCAAGTCTGCCTATAAAGCTACAGTCTTCCAGACACTGTAGTATTGGCCAAGGGGTAGAAATATAGATCAATGAAACAGAATAGATATCATCAAAATAGATCTAAAAAGATATAGTCAACAGATCTTTGATAAAGTAGCAAAGAAAATTAAACGAAGAAATTAATCTTTTCAACAAATGGTGCTGGAACAATTGGAGGTCCATATACAAAAATAAGAACCTATAAGTAGACTTTACAGCTTGCACAAATATTCAACCAAAGTGGATCTTAGACATAATATAAAATACAAAACTATAAAACTTCTTAACTGAAGCATAAAGGAAAATCTATATGACCTTGGGTTTAGTGATGAGTTTTTACACAAAATGCAAAAGAACTATGCATGAAAAAATGATGTTGAATTTTATTAACACTAAATAACTTCCACTTTGTAGAAAACAGTGTCTTAAAAATGAAAAGATAAGGTATAGACTGGGAGAAAATAATTTAAAACACATGTCTGATAAAGGACTTGTATCCAAAATATACACACAACCCCTTAGAACTCAACAATAAGAAAACACTCTATTTAAAGAGAGGACAATAGATCTAAGCAGATACATTACCAAAGAAGATATACAGATGGCAAATAAGCATTATGAAATATGCTCAGTATAATTTGTTATTAGGAAATTGAAAATTAAAGCAGACCTTGTGGATCAGATAGTTAAGAAAGACTCAAGTTCAATCCCAGGGTTGGGAAGATCCCCTGGAGATGGGAATGGCAACCCACTCCAGTATGCTCGTTTGGAGAATTCCATGGACAGAGGAGCCTGGTTTGTTACATACAGTCCATGGGATTGCAAAGAATCGAACATAACTGACTGACTAACATGCACACACACACAGCACATTTATTAAAACAGCTAAGATCCAAGAGATGGATAATGCAAACTGCTGGGAAGTGGATGGAACAAGAAATATAATTCATCACTGATGGCAATGCAAAATGGTACAGCCACTTTGGAAGACCGTTTGGCAAGTTTTGGATCACTAAACATCGTCTTACCATACATTCCAACAATAACACTTTTGGGTATTTACCCAAATGATTAAAAAACTTATGTCCACCAAAAAAAAAAAAAAACCTGCATGCAAATATTTATACCAGCTTTATTCACAATTGACAAAAACTGTTAACAACCCAGATGTCCTTTGATAGGTGAATGGATAAACACACTGTATTCATCCATACATTGGAATATCTTTCAATGATAAAAAGAAATAAGTTACCAAGCCATGGAAAAATAAAATGCATATTACTAAGTAAAAAAGCCATTCTCAAGAAGCTACATACTTCATGATTTCAATGATATGACATTCTGGAAAGGCAAAACTATAGAGATGCTAAAAATATAAATGATTTCCAAAGTTTTTTAGGGGAGTTGGGGAGATATTATTGAATAGTAAAGCACAAGGTTTTTTCTTTAATGTGATAAAATTATTCTTTTTGATGCTGTAATTGTGGATATTGTGGATACCTTGCATTCACTATTCATTTGTGAAAACTCATTGAGCTTTTTTTTTTACAGCCCAAGGAGTTAAACTGAACACATGGTAAAGAATGTGCCTGCAATGTAGGAGACCTGGGTTCGACACCTGGGTTTGAAAGATCCCCTGGAGAAGAGAAAGGCTACCCACTCCAGTATTCTGGCCTGGAGAATTCCATGGACTGTATAGTCCATAAGGTTGCCAAGAGTAGGACACAACTGAGTGACTTTCACTTTCATTTTTAAAAATATCCATTTAGGAAGTTGGAGCATATCCCAGAATGGAGCGCAGAATGTGACAAATCAATCTAACATTATGACAAATGTATGAAACAATACCCCTAAAAGGTGTGGGGGAATAAGGTCCTAACTTAAGCAACTGTTGAAATGAGTAGAGTCTACAAGAATAAGTGCAAAATAAGCTGTAGCTGTAGATAAGCAATATATTCTAGTTGATAAAATTTTCCCCCACTTGGTACAAGTCAGCAATTCTAAAACCACTGTACCTAAATACTGGAATTAAGCAATTAAGTAAATGAATGGAAAGTGTCATGTTTCTCACTATTGGAGTGTGAATTTACAGAGAAGCAAGGAGAGGGAGGCTAGCATGATCCATGTGGTAGAGATTTTGACTGGGAGACATTAGTATGAACTTACTAGTCAACTTACTAGAGATACAAATGCTTACATATAGAAATATGTATGTATATAGATCTTCCTTGATTTATGATGGGATTATGTCCTGAAAAATTCACTGCTGCCTGATGAACTATGGGATGAGGTTCGTGACATTATACAGGAGATAGAGATCAAGACCATCCCCATGGAAAAGAAATGCAAAAAAGCAAAATGGCTGTCTGGGGAGGCCTTACAAATAGCTTTGAAAAGAAGAGAGGTGAAAAGCAAAGGAGAAAAGGAAAGATATAAACATCTGAATGCAGAGTTCCAGAGAATAGCAAGAAGAGATAAGAATGCCTTCTTCAGTGATCAATGCAAAGAAATAGAGGAAAAGAACAGAATGGGAAAGACTAGAGATCTCTTCAAGAAAATTAGAGATACCAAGGGAACATTTCATGCAAAGATGGGCTCGATAAAGGACAGAAATGGTATGGATCTAACAGAAGCAGAAGATATTAAGAAGAGGTGGCAAGAATACACAGAAGAACTGTACAAAAAAGATCTTCACAACCCAGATAATCACAATGGTGTGACCACTCATCTAGAGCCAGACATCCTGGAATGTGAAGTCAAGTGGGCCTTGGAAAGCATCGCTATGAACAAAGCTAGTGGAGGTGATGGAATTCCAGTTGAGCTGTTTCAAATCCTGAAAGATGATGCTGTGAAAGTGCTGCACTCAACATGCTAGCAAATTTGGAAAACGCAGCAGTGGCCACAGGACTGGAAAAGTCAATTTTCATTCCAATTCCAAAGACAGGCAATGCCAAAGAACGCTCAAACTACCACACAATTGCACTCATCTCACATGCTAGTAAAGTAATGCTCAAAATTCTCCAAGCCAGGTTTCACCAATACATGAACCGTGAACTTCCTGATGTTCAAGCTGGTTTTAGAAAAGGCAGAGGAACCAAAGATCAAATTGCCAACATCCGCTGGATCATGGAAAAAGCAAGAGAGTTCCAGAAAAACATCTATTTCTGCTTTATCAACTATGCCAAAGCCTTTGACTGTGTGGATCACAATAAACTGTGGAAAATTCTGAGAGAGATAGGAATACCAGATCACCTGACCTGCCTCTTGAGAAATCTGTATGCAGGCCAGGAAGCAGCAGTTAGAACTGGACATGGAACAACAGACTGGTTCCAAATAGAAAAAGGAGTACATCAAGGCTGTACATTGTCACCCTGCTTATTTAACTTATATGCAGAGTACATCATGAGAAATGCTGGACTGGAAGAAACACAAGCTGGAATCAAAATTGCCAGGAGAAATAGCAATAACCTTAGATATGCAGATGGCATCACCCTTATGGCAGAAAGTGAAGAGGAACTGAAAAGCCTCTTGATGAAAGTGAAAGAGGAGAGTGAAAAAGTTGGCCTAAAGCTCAACATTCAGAAAACGAAGATCATGGCATCTGGTCCCATCACTTCATGGGAAATAGATGGGGAAACAGTGGAAACAGTGTCAGACTTTATTTTTTTGGGCTCCAAAATCACTGCAGATGGTGAATGCAGCCATGAAATTAAAAGACGCTTACTCCTTGGAAGAAAAGTTATGACCAACCTAGATAGTATATTCAAAAGCAGAGACATTGCCGACTAAGGTCCGTCTAGTCAAGGCTATGGTTTTTCCTGTGGTCCTGTATGGATGTGAGAGTTGGACTGTGAAGAAGGCTGAGCACTGAAGAATTGATGCTTTTGAACTATGGTGTTGGAGAAGAGTCTTGAGAGTCCCTTGGACTGCAAGGAGATCCAACCAGTCCATTCTGAAGGAGATCAGCCCTGGGATTTCTTTGGAAGGAATGATGTTAAAGCTGAAACACCAGTACTTAGGCCACCTTATGCGAAGAGTTGACTCATTGGAAAAGACTCTGATGCTGGGAGGGATTGGGGGCAGGAGGAGAAGGGGATGACAGAGGATGAGATGGTTGGATGGCATCACTGACTCGATGGACGTGAGTCTGAGTGAACTCTGGGAGTTGGTGATGGACAGGGAGGCCTGGCGTGCTGCGATTCATGGGGTTGCAAAGAGTCGGACATTACTGAGCAACTGAACGGAAATGAGCTGAAAATATCTAAGTCAAAAATGCATGCAAGACACCTAACCTCCCAAACATTATAGCTTAGCCTAGCCGTATCTTAATGTTGCTCAGAATACTGAGCATACAGTTGGTAAAAAATTATCTAACTAAATTTTATTTTATAAATGTTGAATGGTTCATTGAATTGATTGAATACTGCACTGAAAGTGAAAAGAGAACGTTGTGTGGGTAGAGAAGTGTTGTAAGTGTATCGATTATTTAATCATGATCATATGGTTTAGTGGGAGCTGCAGCTCGCCCATCATCAGGAAAGAGTTTTGTAACACATTAGCCTGGGAAAAGACCTAAATTCAAAGTATGGTTTCCACTGAATGCACATCTCTTTTGGGACTTCCCAGGTGGCGCTAGTGACCTAGCCTGCCAATGTAGGAGACAGGAAAGACATGAGTTCAATCCCTGAGTTGGGAGATCCCTTGGAGGAGGGCATGGCAATCCACTTCAGTATTCTTTCATGCCATTGTAAAGTTAAGAAATCATAAGCTGAAAAGTTGTAAGCCGAACTATGTTAAGTACCTATGTATGTGGGTGAGTATATGCATAGTTTGTTGTTGTTTAGTTGCTAAGTCATTTCCGCCTCATGGACTATAGCCCACCAGGCTGTTCTGTCCATGGGATTTCCTAAGCAAGAATACTGGAATGGGTAGCCATTCCCTTCTCCAGAGGATCTTCCCAACCGAGGCACTGAGCCTAGGTCTCTCGCCTTACAGGCAGATTCTTTACCGTCTGAGCCATCAGGAAAGCCCAGTGTAAGTTTAGTGCTACTAATAAAAAAAATTTGGTGTGGAATATATGATATTCAATGAACTACTTCATAATAATTTTGTAAAAGTAAAAAAATTCTAAAGATTTTCTTAAATATATTTTAAAATAAAAAAAAATCCGAGACACAGAGAGATTAAGTAATTTTCCAAATCAATCTATTCAGGACTATCTCTTGCTAAATTGTACTAAAAGATATCTTTTCTTTATTGATGTCCTACTTTTTCGCCTTTTCTCCCTGTTTTCCTCTGCTGTGCTCCTCAGATCTCTATACCTATGTCTATCTCTTTTTCTTCTTCTTTTTTTTTTTTTCAGAAAACAAAAAATCTGGAACCAATCTGCAATAAGTATGTTAAAGTTTTATGTTTTATTGCCATTGGGGCTTCCCTGGTGGCTCAACCGTAAAGAACCAGCCAGCGATGCATAAGACACAGGAGACACAGGTTCAGTTCCTGAGTCACCAAGTTCCCCTGGAGGAGGGCATGGCAACCCACTCCAGTATTCTAGCTTGGAGAATCCCAAGGACAGAGGGGCCTGGAGGGCTATCGTCCATGTGGTCCCAAAGAGTCGGACATGACTGACAAGACAACACAGCATTGCACATTTTTGCCATTACCACCACCAATGTTCAAACTAGAAAACATGTTACAAAAGAAGAGGGGAAAATATACATGATTATTAAATGATAATGGCCCTTAATATATGTAAAACAAGATTTATGTTTACAAAAATATATCGTACATATACATATCACAATTTTTGACATTCTGTTAAGCTTTTTAAAAAATGTAGCCACAGATGTCTAAGTTAAATAACAGCATGTGCTGTGTTAACACAATTAATTTTGTGGATGGCATTTCTATGCTTTACTATAAATCATACACAATGTGACATCTCTGTGTCATGTAAGGGGCCACAAAACCAAAAGTTCCAGAGTCCACCCCTAACAGCTATCTTGAACCATTGGGAAGCGTAAGTGGACTTGTATTTCCCACACATTTGTGCAAGTTACTCTAGTTGTGTCTGACTCTTTGTGATCCCATGGACTGTAGCCTGCCAGGATTCTCAGTCCATGGAATTCTCCAGGCAAGAATATTAGAATGGGTTGCTATGCCCTCCTCCAAGGGATCTTCACAACTCAGGTTTGAACCCCAATCGCTTCCGTCTCCTGCATTGGCAGGCAGCTTCTTTACGATTAGCACCACCTGGGAAGCCCCTTCGCACATGCTGGGGCAGCATTATTGTTTTCTAACTATTGAGAGTTCATAGTTTCTAACTATGCTTCTGATCAATGTTTTTTCAACACTCTAGAAGATAGATTCATTTTAATATTTTAAGAAACAATAAGCTTATTAGAAAATTTCTCATTTGGACAGTATTCTCAAATCCCCTTTAAATCTGAGATAATACTCAAGTGTAGTGTAGTATGGACAGGGAAGCCTGGAGTGTTGCAGTCCATGGGGTTGCAAAGAGTCAGACATGACTGAGCTACTGAACTGAAGTGTAGTAGCTTTTACAAAGCCATAGAGTAAAATGTGACCTTTTCCTTACATGCAGAATGGTAGCAAAGAGCAATGTTGGTGAAAATAAAATGAGAAATTAATAATTTCTAAATTCAAATGTAGCTATCAACAAGTAACATTAAATTCCCAGTTCTCTTAACATTAACATATTAAAAGAGGAATATACATTAAACATTTTAAAATAATATCAGGAGTATAATTAGACTTATTTTTCATTGACAAGGATTTTGCACTTTCCAAAAAATTCCAAGGAATGTATTAAGTTTTGGCAAAGTTGCTCAGTCGTGTCTGACTCTTTGCGACCCCATGGACTGTAGCCTACCAGGCTCCTCTGTCCATGGGATTTTCCAGGCAACAGTACTAGAGTGAATTGCCATTTCCTCCTTCAGGGGATCTTCCCGACCCAGGGATCGAACCCGGGTCTCCCGAGTTATAGACAGACGCTTTACCATCTGAGCCACCAAGGAAGTCCCTAACAAATCACCAGTCCAGGTTTGTTGCATGATATTGGATGCTTGGGGCTGGTGCACTGAGATGACCCAGAGGGATGGTATGGGGAGGGAGGAGGGAGGGAGGTTCAGGATGGGGAAAAAGGGTATACCTGTGGCAGATTCATGTTGATGTATGGCAAAACCAATACAATATTGTAAAGTAATTAACCTCCAATTAAAATAAATAAATTTTTATTAAAAAAATAAGTGCTAATAAATTCAAATATTTTTATTTCAGGTAAATGATTCCATAGTCCACATACTTTATTTTTAAAAGTTGTAAGTTACATGGAATATATATTATGCACTCTATTATACCTTAATAAGCCATATTTGCTATACTCTTGATATGTTTGGAAAAGGTTTGAATTGAATATACAGTGACTTCAGGAGCATACATTATCCTACAGTAGAAGGAAAATCTTCAAAAAGTAACACTTCCAGTTTGTTCAATCTCTTTTGCCACTCTTTTGAGAGTAATGGCATTTTGCCTTTGAATTTTATGTTTGGCAGTGTGCAAAAAGTGCCTCATTATTTCAAGTGAGGAAAGAAGTAATGCTTCAACAAGTAAAATGACATAAGTATATGTCATTTACAATTATTGCTCTTGAAGGAAATTAAAGAGATTGCATTTTTACATCAAAAGGTAGTTTAAGCTGCATGATAGTCTGTACCAAAGAAATCAAATTATAAGTATCCTAGGCAAATCTTATCTTCACAAGAAATAACTGAAGCCACATATACATAGACCACTCATCACCACATTGGCTCAGGGGAACCAAAACCTAATCTAATACCGTGGGAAAATAAAGTGCTCTAGAACTGAGATAAATCTAAATTAATCTAATATTCACATGTATTTGTGAAGTAGTGTTTGTGAGTAATTAATATAACCAAACAACTCAGACTAATTTTAATGTTTAAAGTGATACCACATAAAAAATTTGATGTGAAATATATTGTCAAAACAATTTCTCAATTTATTAAAGCCCTCATCAGTGTGATTCAGAAAGTTATGGTGCTATAATAGTTTATTTGCTTACTATTAGGACTGGTTTTCTATTAAATCATTCCTTTTAAGAAAACAACTAGATGCAAAAAAAAGTAGCTTCAAGCATGTTTTAAATATTTGAAAGGAAGTCCATAATAGTTTGTTTATTAATGAGAAGAACAGGACATTTTTGAGATTGACATCTGTGTAGTAACTATGCTTTTTAAAAGAAAAAAAGAAATTAAACAACTCCTCCCCTCCCCCCCAAAAAAACCAAGTCCCACCTGGAGTCCATTAGCCAGAGAT
>NW_024070207.1:28839925-28881599 GCF_014754425.2 Oryx dammah | reverse complement strand
AAAGTCTTTGACTATGCAAAAATTTTAGTATACACCCTAATGCTCTTACACATAGGAGGTGGACAGTACAATTTTCTATACACTGATTAATAAGATCTTTAGCAAGGTTTTCACTTGCTGAATTCCCTAATAATGAAGCCATTTTTTAGGTCAAAATAGCATTTAAAATGTCACCAATGATTTCAAGTATCATAACTTTCCCATCTCCACTCCAAGGTACTGGCTGACTTAACTGCAGAAGGTGTTGTGGAACTCACAGTATCAAGATATAAAGACATTTGCTGAGAAGTTATGGAAATCAATCAAATCCATTATTATGTTTCTGTTTCAAAACTAGTGCCCACCTTAGGCATTAATTTACTTTTACCTGTACTTAAGTTAAACATTACACTGCTAAAATCTGGTTTCTTTTTCCATTAACCTACCTGTCTTCAAGGTGATATAATTTATACCTCTGTGCTACTTATCTTCATACTTCTCAAATAATTAGAGAGGACCAGGTTTTGAAATCCCTTATCTGCCTAGGTTCTTCAATAAAGGAAAGTTTCATTAATATGGTACTTGAAAAAGATGCAGCAAAGGTGTTCCTAGCACCAGTGAAAAAATTATTCCAAGTGTCATGATTGTTCATTGCCACTGCTGAAATTGCTGGCATATTATCAGTACCTAGCCCAGACAACCTAAAATGGAAAAATATATTAGGTAGATTATATATCAAGGAAGAAGCACTGAGGAAAAGAAAATAATCTAGCTTTGGGAACAGAAAGGCACTTTCTGTTTTCCCCTCTTAATCTTGCAGTCCCCTTCTATTCTTGTAAATGGTTCTAAGACATTTATAATAATGCCATAGTTCAGAAAGGCATCCCTTCTTACATGTTAAATAAACAATCAATGAAATAGATACCAATATCTGAAACCTTGGTAGAGAATTGATACAGAATGCAAGTGTGTAGACAATTGGAACTATTTTCAGTTCAATTCAATTCAGTTGAGTTGTTCAGTCGTGTCTGACAGTTTGTGACCCCACGTACTGAAATATGCCAGGCTTCCCTGTCCATCATCAACTCCCAGAGCTTGCTCAAACTCATGTCCATTGAGTCGGTGATGTCATCCAGCCATCTCATCCTCTGTTGTACCCTTCTCCTCCTGCTTTCAATCTTTCCCAGCATCAGGGTCTTTTCCAATGACTCAGTTCTTTGCATCAAGTGGCCATAGTATTGTAGTTTCAGCTTCAGCATCAGTCCTTCCAATGAATATTCAGGACTGGTTTCCTTTAGGATGAACTGGTTTGATCTCCTTCCAGTCCAAGGGACTCTCAAGAGTCTTCTCCAACACCACAGTTCAAAAGCATCAATTCTTCGGCACTCAGCTTTCTTCACAGTCCAACACTCACATCCATACATGACAACTGGAAAAACCATAGCCTTGACTAAATGGACCTTTGTTGGCAAGGTAATGTCTCTGCTTTTTTACTAGGCTGTCTAAGTTTGTCATAGCTTTTCTTTCAAGGAGCAAGCTTCTTTTAATTTCATGACTGCAGTTACCACCTGCAGTGATTTTGGAGCCCAAGAAAATAAAGTCTGTCATTGTTTCCATTGTTTCCCCATCTATTTCCCATGAAGTGATGGGACCAGATGCCATGATCTTCATTTTCTGAATGTTGAGTTTTAAGCCATCTTTTTCACTCTCCTCTTTCATTTTCATCAAGAGGCTCTTAAGCTCCTCTTCGCTTTCTGCTATAAGGGTGGTGTCATCTGCATATCTGAGGTTAATTGATATTTCTCCTGGCAATCTTGATTCCAGCTTGTGCTTCATCCAGCCCAACATTTAGCTTGATGTACTCTGCATATAAGCTAAATAAACAGGGTGACAATATACAGCCTTGACATACTCATTTTTCAATTTGGAACTAGTCTGCTGTTCCATGTCCAATTCTAACTGTTGCTTCTTGACCTGCGAATAGATTTCTCAGGAGGCAGGTATTCCCATCTCTTAACTGTTTTACTATAAATAAATATTGCTCACACATCTATCTTTGGCTGATTCTCTTGCCTGGGATATGTCATGAAAGTCATTGAAATCTCAAAATATTTTCTAGACATATTAAAAATTCAATATAAGAGATACTCAATAATCATCCAGATTTTTTTTAGGAGAAATAACGTCAATGTTTTGTTTCTTTTTTACTGTCTGGCTTTTTATCCACACTGTTCTTCATCACTGATTCTTCTATTCTCTGTCATTCAGATGTGCCCCTCCTGTTATAGGCATTTACTCATTATTTCTATTGAACTTTTCCCCATGAGTTTCTGCTCTAATTATCTGTTTTTACATATGATATTACTAATCCATAATGTATTCTTTGATATTCTTAAAATCAGTATTCAAAATTAATTCACCTTGCAGAATTTCAATAATTCACGTTCCTACTACTGCTTCTTTTATTATTTTAGTCTCTTTTCACTACTGTGATATGTATGGAATTCTGATGTCTGCTCTTTTCTGACCTTTATTTTTTGATTCAGTTTTAAAGGACTCTCTTAAATTAATTGGCTTAGATCCAGTTGTAGTAAATTTGGTGGCAAAATCACAATTTCTTATTTACCATGGGGATACATTTTTATTCTGCTCATTCTCAACTTATGCCAAGACCTCTTTGAAAAAGGAGAACTGGAATTGAGCATTCTTTGCCATATATTTCTCTTCATACATATTGCAAAGACAGTACATGGTAAATTTCTTGATAAATGTTTTCTGGGTTTCATGGAGGTCAAATTGCCTAATTACTGGAGCATATTTTTGTGGTACCTGAAGGTGAGGAAGCAGGAAAATTATTTTCGTTCCCACTCAATTCACTAATCTAAATTTTTCCTGTCATGTAAGCTCCAGCTCCCTTCAAGACATAATTGCAGATAGTACAAGGGCCAGAAAATAAGTGATATGAATCAGGTTGCATAAACAAACACAATGCCTACCAACCTATGATAGACTGAAGGAAGAAATGAGAAATTATTGACAAGAGGCAGTTGGAACTAGGCTTGAGGTAAACAGAGACACAAACAACATGTCAGCCATGATAAACAGTATAAATTTGAACAGATGTCACTTCTAGAGCAGCAGCAGGCAGATTAAACAAAATTGGCTTTGGATGAAATCCAAGATAGAGGAAGAAAATATGAAGCCTGTAGGAGCACAGTGTCCAGCAGCTCTTCCATAGTGATTGTACCTCAGCAGGGTAGAAAGAAATAAACACCTGTTGGTTAAAAAGAAGAAGAAAATCAACAAAATCCATGCTGATTGAATGAACTAAAAGTGTGGTTTTTTGAAAGACAGGATCAGGTAGAAACTAAAATCAGTAGTCTAAGTAAATAGAAAGATGTAGGTGAGATATTCATTTATCAATCTCCTCCATATATCATGAAATTTATTCTATTAACAGACATGCTATTATTATGTCATTAACCAGATGATGTTTTGGGAAAGTCTAATAAATATTTATACATCTCAGAAGTAAACCTACAGATTTAGATTAGTTTAATAACCATTTATGCTATTTTGTCCAGTCTGGTTTTGGTTCTGAAGGTAACCCTGAAGTAAAATGACTATGTATGTATATTAACCCTAGTTCATTTCAGTTCAGTCTCTCAGTCGTGTCTGATTCTTTGTGACCCCATGAATCGCAGCACACCAGGCCTCCCTGTCCATCACCATCTCCTGGAGTTCATTCAGACTCAACATCCATCGAGTCCGTGATGCCATCCAGCCATCTCATCCTCTGTTGTCCCCTTCTCCTCCTGTCCCCAACCCCTCCCAGCATCAGAGTCTTTTCCAATGAGTCAACTCTTCGCATGAGGTGGCCAAAGTACTGGAGCTTCAGCTTTAGCATCATTCCTTCCAAAGAAATCCCAGGGCTGATCTCCTTCAGAATGGATTGGTTGGATCTCCTTGCAGTCCAAAGGAGTCTCAAGAGTCTTCTCCAACACCACAGTTCAAAAGCATCAATTCTTCGGCACTCAGCCTTCTTCACAGTCCAACTCTCACATCCATACATGACCACAGGAAAAACCATAGCCTTGACTAGACGGACCTTAGTCGGCAAAGTAATGTCTCTGCTTTTGAATATACTATCTAGGTTGGTCATAACTTTTCTTTCAAGGAGTAAGTGTCTTTTAATTTCATGGCTGCAGTCACCATCTGCAGTGATTTTGGAGCCCAAAAAAATAAAGTCTGACACTGTTTCCACTGTTTCCCCATCTATTTGCCATGAAGTGATGGGACCAGATGCCATGATCTTCGTTTTCTGAATGTTGAGCTTTAGGCCAACTTTTTTGCTCTCCTCTTTCACTTTCATCAAAAGGCTTTTTAGCTCCTCTTCTCTTTCTGCCATAAGGGTGGTGTCATCTGCATATCTGAGGTTATTGATATTTCTCCTGGCAATCTTGATTCCAGCTTGTGTTTCTTCCAGTCCAACGTTTCTCATGATGTACTCTGCATATAAGTTAAATAAGCAGGGTGACAGTATATAGCCTTGATGTACTCCTTTTCCTATTTGGAACCAGTCCGTTGTTCCATGTCCAGTTCTAACTGTTGCTTCCTGACCTGCATACAGATTTCTCAAGAGGCAGGTTAGGTGGTCTGGTATTTCCATCTTTTTCAGAATTTTCCACAGTTTATTATGATCCACACAGTCAAAGGCTTTGGCCTAGTCGATAAAGCAGAAATAGATGTTCTTCTGGAACTCTTTTGCTTTTATCATGATCCAGTGGATGTTGGCAATTTGATATTAACCCTAAGCAAGGTTATAAATCACAATATGCTTTATAGGTTCAAGTACATTATTTTTCAAACCTCATCTTTTTGTATTCTTCCCTCTCAAACTATGGAAGTCTCCTGAACACACTAGATATAGATGTAGATGTGTGTGTGTTATCAGTTGTGTCTGTCTCTTTGTAACCCCATGGACTGTAGCTCACTGTCCATGGGATTTCCCAGGCAAGAATACTGGAGTGGGTTGCTGTTTCCTACTCCAGGGGATCTTTCCAACCCAGCTATCAAACCTATAACTCTTGTGTCTCCTGCACTGGCAGGTGGATTCTTTGCCACTAGCAACACCTGGGAAGTTGAACACACTCTATTCTCCCATATTTAGGTTTCCTATGTAAACTGAGTTGCCCATTTGTGGCTAAATTTTCTAACTTGTAAAATATGTATACCATGCCTGACTGAAGGAGTTTTTCAAAGGTTGATTGTAATAGCATAAGTTAAAACACTTAGTAAACTATAAAGTACCAACACAGATAGTAATTATTTTTCTAAGTGCAAACATGGGAAACATCAGGACTTCAAATGCCTAGTATGTGTACCATCAGTAAGACCATAAGCAGTTACTTTTTTTGAGCAATTAAAATGTGCCAGGGATTTTGCTAAATTCTTTGCATACATTATCTCATTTAATTTTTACAACAGCTCAGTGAGGTAGGTATTCATACTATATCATTTTACAAACAAGAATACTGACATTCTAAATGGTTAAGTAGGTAAATAACTAGAGTTGGATGTGTTTAAGGCTTGTCTGAATCCAAAGGTCATGCCACCTACCCTTATCTCTAAGCAAATGGTTGATATCAGGATATAATGTAAGCAGCTCCTTGCAGGAAACTGTCCTCAGCAGGAAAACCTGTTTCTGTTTCTCTTGTCACTTTACCAAGCTCTATTGTAACTAACTTTAAACCTTAACCTCTTAAACTCCATGCACTACTTATCTGTGGCCCCAGAACAATTTTCAAGTCTTTTGATCACACAATACCTTGCAAACCTATTGGTTCTTTCCATAGATCAAATAAGTAAAGAATAAGTAATTAACAGATGACCAGATCTCTTCCCTAGCTTCCCCTTCAGTAATCTTGAGACCAACCTGTGCAAACAAACTGTGTGAACAAGATAGCATCTAAAGAAAGATCATAAGATGTCAAGAAGTCAATGAATCTGCATGCAGTGGAGGATGGTGACTGCCCAGATCGCCTATCTCAATGATTAACTGAGATTACTTCCTTTTCTCCCTCTTAAAAGCTTTCATTGTGAAGCAGAGTCTTTGGAGTTTGTTTACCTGAGGTGGGGGAAGGGTGGGGGGAGAGACAGGTCCATTTTCTCCCCAGATTTCTCCTGTTCTGATTAAAAGCAACTTTCTTTCTACCAACAGCTGCCTTTCTGGTACTAATTTTCAACAGCAAGCAGCCAGACCTCAGTTTGATATCAATAAGGCAGTGTCCCTCTTCCTCATACTACCAGTGGTGTTAAGAAAATGACAGGGCAACCCCAATTGAAATTTTTACTCTAGCCCTTGTGTGATATATCAAAATAAGCAAATTATTTAATTTTCTTCTATTTTCTTATAAAAAAATGGTTAGTGACTTTTGAAACTCTTTACTATTGATGTTTCGAGTATCTAAATACTTGCTCTTTCTTATCTAGTGATGCATATCAGTATTGCCTGGATTATATTTTAAAAACACTCATACTTGGGAATCACCATATAACTTGGTATTCTTGGTTGAGAACTACTGTCCTATCAGTACCATATACACTAAGCAAACTAAGTCCAAAAAGCAGCAATGTTGCAATGGTTTCTGAAAGTAAGCCAATAAGTGAATAGAATAAAATAAGTATGATCTATAATTGAAGGATGTTGCATCAAAATTTTAGGCTTTTTGAGGGGGAATATGTGACTACCTTTTTTTATTTGGAGAAGATAGAGCATAAGATGAGTTAATGGCAGTGGAGAAGAGAGAGATTTTGGCTAGAAGTAAATAAAAGATATGGGGCTTCTCTGGTGGTTCAGCAGTAAAGAATCTGCCTGCCAATGCAGGAGACAAGGGTTTGATCCCTGGATTGGCAAGATCCCCTGGAAAAATAAATGACAACCCACTACAGTGTTCTTGCTTGGCGAATCCCATGGACAGAGGAGCCTGGTGGATTACTGTCCATGGGGTCACAAAGAGTGGGACACAACAGATCACACACATACATCTACATCTACTACATCTAGTGTGTTCAAGAGACTTCCATAGACTGAGAGGGAAGAGTATAAAAAGACAAGGCTTCATAAGTTATACACTTGAACCTATAAATCATATTGTGATTTATAACCTTGCTTAGGGTTAATCTACATACACAATCATTTTGCTTCAGAGTCGCTCTCAGAACCAAAACTATGGGGTTGCAAAAGAGACCAACACGACTTAGTGACTAAATACAAGACACACAAATGAAAGATAGATATGCAGAGGGTCTCTTTGTAATGGAGTGGACAAGCATGCTTATAGGCTAAAAATAAGGTGATAGAGAGCGCGGTTAAAGAAAAGGTTAGGAATAGTTCAAAGACAAGTACAGTGAACAAAAACAAGGAAAAAGGAGAGATTAAATGCCATCAACTCATTATGGTACTAATCCATAAAGATTCCTTTCAATTTTCAGCTATTTAGGTGTAACAATGAATATGGCAGAACTTTCAATTAATCCAGGGCTGGAGATTTTTGAGGACAGGTGCAAAAGCAGGACAAGGGGCAAAGAGAATTAAAGGTGATAGTAAGAAAATGAAATGGTAAGTCATGGAGGAATGCATTGGCTGGTAAAGGAAATAAATTCATGAGAGCTTAATAAACTGAGACAATGAAGTACTAAGTTCAGTTCAGTCACTCAGTCGTGTCCGACTCTTTGCAACCCCATGAATCGCAGCACGCCAGGCCTCACTGTCCATCACCAGCTCCTGGAGTTCATTCAGACTCACGTCCATCAAGTCAGTGATGCCATCCAGCCATCTCATCCTCTGTCATCCCCTTCTCCTCCTGCCCCCAACCCCTCCCAGCATCAGAGTCTTTTCCAATGAGTCAACTCTTCACATGAGGTGGCCAAAGTACTGGAGTTTCTTCAGCTTTAGCATCATTCCTTCCAAAGAAATCCCAGGGCTGATCTCCTTCAGAATGGACTGGCTGGATCTCCTTGCAGTCCAAGGGACTCTCAAGAGTCTTCTCCAACACCACAGTTCAAAAGCATCAATTCTTCGGCGCTCAGCCTTCTTCACAGTCCAACTCTCACATCCATACATGACCACAGGAAAAACCATAGCCTTGACTAGATGGACCTTAGTTGGCAAAGTAAAGTCTCTGCTTTTGAATATACTATCTAGGTTGGTCATAACTTTTCTTCCAAGGAGTAAGCGTCCTTTAATTTCATGGCTGCAGTCACCATCTGTAGTGATTTTGGAGCCCCAAAAAATAAAGTCTGACACTGTTTCCACTGTTTCCCCATCTATTTGCCATGAAGTGATGGGACCAGATGCCATGATCTTCATTTTCTGAATGTTGAGCTTTAAGCCAACTTTTTCACTCTTCTCTTTCACTTTCATCAAGAGGCTTTTTAGTTCCTCTTCACTTTCTGCCATAAGGGTGGTGTCATCTGCATATCTGATTATTGATATTTCTCCCAGCAATCTTGATTCCAGCTTGTGTTTCTTCCAGTCCAGCGTTTCTCATGATGTACTCTGCATATACTATGGGACTGGCATATTCAATGAGATCATAGAGCCGATGTAGCTGGGAGAAGAGAGAGAATGAGAATTAAAAGAAGTCATTATAAAATACGTTATTTGAATTCACTATTCCACCAATGGGAGAGTTATTAGTGATGGCAAGATTCATGATGAGGGAGTGAGTGGTGAAGTAGCATGAAAAAATAATTGTAGTTACTTACCGCACATACACACAGAGAATTCACCATGCGTGACAGCAGGAATAGGAGTATAGAAGAAAACTCTGAGTAGGTACCAATACCTTTTGTAAACATTAAATAATGACTAGAAGGTTTTTTAAAGTCATAGATAAGGAAGAATAAAAGAGATACACAACTAGATGGCAGAGACATCAAAATAATGGGAATGGAGAAGTTATAATTTGAATAGAATACTGGTAATAAAAAGTATGTAGTTCCCACCTCACTAATTTGGGTTAGGTGTACCCAGCAGGTTTTACAGGTACATTAATTAAGATTTTTGATTGTAACATAAACTTCAAAAGTAAAAGAACTGAAGCAACTTTGGAGATTTGGGGAGTAGGATATAATATCCAGCCTCATCAAGAGATTATTACTTAGATGAATGAACACCAGCCACTTTTGCCTTTTGTGTTACATCACTCTGAATATTCAAATCCAGGAAGAAAGGATCTTATTGGCCTAATTTTTGTCATATAAATGAGTTTGTTTTCTGAGGATGACCCTGTCCTTTTGTGATGCATCTATGTTTGCTTGGGGCTTCCCAGGTGGCTCAATGGCAAAGAGTCTGCCTGGCAATCCAGGAGACACAGTTCAATCCCTGGGTCTGGAAGATCCCCTGGAGGAGGAAATGGCAACCCACTCTGGTATCCTTACCTGGGAAATCCAATGGACAGAGGAACCTGGTGGGCTACAGTCCATGGAGTGGCAAAGAATCAGACACAACTTAGCAACTGATCATACACACATGCATTCATGTTTGTTTGAAACTCTATCCCACATATGGTGATGAATTTTGCATTCTTCCAAATATCTTTGTTATGATGCAGTCTTGGTCATTTTTTACTCATTTTTTGTTTTTGTTGAATATTTAAATTCTACTTAAATGGATCCTTGTGGCTGTTTTCTTTTTTCCACTTTGCATAAACCCAACTGTGAAACATAGTCTTCTCTTCTTGATTTTTTGTATTTACACATAGTCATTGTATATGCGTGTGTGTGTGTGTGTGTGTGCGTGTGTGTGTGCATTAGTCACTCAGTCATGTCCAACTCTTCACAATCCCATGGAGTATAGCCCACCAGGCTCCTCTGTCCATGGGATTTCCCAGGCAAGAATACTGGAGTAGGTTGCCATTTCCTTCTCCAGGGGATCTTCCCGACTCAGGGATTGAACCCAGGTCTCCTGCATTGCCACCAGATTCTTTACCATCTGAGCCACCAGGGATTGTATGTAGTAGTAGTATTATAGAACAGAAGGTTTAAGGGTAACAGGGGACATGGGAGGGGGTATGTAGGAGACCATTACATATCAACAACAAGTGAAAGAAAATCTGAAAATGAAAAATAAGTATTTTTTCTTAAAATTCTCTCTCTCTTTCTTTCTCCCTCTTTCTTTCTCTCTCCCTCTCTTCATGCTCATTTCCTCCTTCCATCTAATCACTAGCTCCTTCACCTCTGACTCCAGCATTCAACTTCAATTTTTATGCAGAACAGTTGAGCTATCTTCCACTCAATCCAAGCCTGATTAGGGGTACAACTAAAAACAGTTCAGCTAAAAGCAAAAATGACCAAATCAGGCTGCTTTGCTTAACTAAGGAAGCTGAAGTCTATACATAATTTCTATTCACATTTTTTATATAATCATATATTTTTATTTGGTGTTTAATGGTGTATTCTTTTGCCACTACTTAAGAGCTCTTTCCCTACTCTGAGATTAAAAGATGGTCTTCCTCTTTTCATCTTTTAATTTAGGGCTTTAATACTTGTGCTTATGTTTGGCTATAGTATAAATAGCTTTATTTTTCTTCAAATAGCAAGCCAATTTTTCTAAAACCATTTATGAAACAATGTATTTACTACAAATTTGTAGTACCACATCAAATGCGTTATCCTGAACTTCCTTTCTTTGCCTTTGAGTTACAGTAGCTTTTTCTGTACGATGGTAATGAATTATAATCCTCAGAGACCAAGGCCATGGGAAAATGTTTTGTCTCTTAGATTTGTATCTGAATCCCAAGACAATTTCAAAAGTTTAAGTTGACTTGTCCCCATTTGGGGAGGAGCCCTAGAGTTGAATAAGGGAAGTACTTTTGCTGTCAGTGAAATGCTGACATATAATGAGGGCTGATAATCAGGCTACTTGGTGAATGCATTCTTATTCTCATTCAGTGTTTGGGTTACACATTGTGCTTTTCTTAAGGCGTGGCTTAATCAAAAGCTGAAAAGGAGGCCAAGATCTGTTTCTACCTCCATTGCAGGAACTTGGCTTCTAAATAAGTGTCCTTTGGGAGTCCAGTTTTTATAACATGTCAGCTAATGGTGGACTATGAAAGATATGTGTATAATAATGTACAATATGTTTGATTTTGGTAATTTATTTTAGCTCTGTTGATTTTTTTTCTTTACTGACAATTTTTGGGAAACAATAAGGAGGGTATCTCTGATATTTTTGCTTTTCTGTTTTTCTCAGAAGATGAAATTCCATTTAAGATCATATATAAAGAGTTTAGGGCTTCCTAAGTGGCTCAGACAGTAAATAATCTGCCTGCAATGCAGGAGAACTAGGTTCTATCCCTAGGTTGGGAAGATCCCCTGGAAAGGGAATGGCTTCCCATTCCAGTATTCTTGCCTGGGAAATCCCATGGTCAGAGGAGACTGGCAGGCTACAGTCCATGGGGTCACAAAAGAGTTGGATCTGACTGAGGGACTAACACTGTACATAAAGGCTTTAGAATAAAGACACACATTATGATAAAATTTTCCAAATACCTGGTGACCTGCTAATAGTAATGGAACCACTAATGAACAACAACAACAAAAATATAGGTTCTTGAGCCTCAGCCCTGAAGACTGAGATTTAATAGATTTAGTATGTAGCCTCAAAAAAATCACTAATTAAAAAAAAATCTAAAAAAATCTCTATGAAAGTTCTCATATGTGCACAGATTTAAGAAACCCTGAATTACAGTAAAAAAAAAAATACATCTCTAACATAAAAGTTATAAAAATGCTAAATAAAAGCAAATATTGCCATCTAACTAATGTTGTTAGGGGAAGCACACTGATTGAAACCGCCCACCCTGGCCAGGCAGTAACCATTTACATGTGTTGTTTTTATAACAGAAGGTTCTGGTAAGGAACATGAAATTAATAAGCCTCCACCAACCGGAAGAGTTTTGGAAAGTCAAAAGGAAACACCACATGTCTGACCACCTCCCACAGTCCTTCTCTCTGGCAACCATTTTGGCTGAACAAGATGTGTGCCACCAGGAAGGACTTAGAATGATTGGCTAAAGACAACCTGGAAAATAATCCCTTCACCATAAAACCCTAGACTGTGAGCCATGTGGCAGAGCAGTTCTCCTGGGTTCCCTTACCCTACTGCTCTCCACCCGGGTGCCCTTTCCCAATAAAATATCTTGCTTTGTCAGCACATGTGTCACCTCAGACAATTCATTTCCAAGTGTTAGACAAGAGCCCAGTTTTGGGCCCTGGAAGGGGTCCCCCTTCCTGCAACAATGTTAGTTTTTGCTATGTTTAGTTATACTTACTCATGCCTAATATACATATTAAGAAAACCTAGACTTCAGAAGCTGGAAAAAATACTGTGTGATGGCAACAGATATCTTTAAGTTTTATTTACTAACTTTGAAATTTACCTTATCATTTTTTTGTATGGTCTTCATCAAATGATTCTGAGAATATATCATGAAGTGTTGACTCAGTTTCATGGAGAGTACAAAACTGAATGACAAGTTTTAATTTTTCAGTGGTAATTAATACTAACTTTCCTAGTTAATCTAAAGCTCCATGTGGAAGATGCAAAAATAGCTTGCTTCATTTAATATGCATAACAGATGCCATTATATTTCTACACATTGAATAGTGTTTTCATATTGTTAAGAATTGAGTGCGATATTTCAGTCTGAATTGTTGCAGTTTTTTTTTCAAGTCAATAATACAAGCCTACAAAATTAAAATGCACTACTTGTGTCAAACATAACAAAATCATTGTTTGTTTATTTTTTTAAGGTGCTAATAAAAAAGATGAATGATACTGCTGGATAATGAAACAATCTGCCAGGAGGCAAGCCCCAGAATATAGAGTGGCACAGTAGCAAAGAGAGCTCAGGTAAAAAAATTACTTTCCTCCCTGAATACATTTAACAAAATTCTTTTTATCCCCCAGCTGACATTTGGGGTTTAAAAGAGTTGGCTTTTTTTTTTTTTTTAATGTATTGCTCAAATGTCTTGGAGATTATTTACCTCCAGACTGGAATCATTTGCATTTGAAGAGACTTTTGTCAAACAATCAATAAAGGTATTTGACCTCCATAAAAACTCTATTTCCTAAACAAAGACACCCACACTTAAACATATTGCACACAGTAACACCTCATTAATACATAACTCAGTAACTCAAATTGATGACAGTTTAAACCAGTTACCTTCTGAAGATAAAGAAGGGTGTTGCCAAACAAATTGGTAGTTTATTAAACTTAGTGGAGGAAAGAAGGGTAGCCAAAATTTGACTTTAACTGGGAAACCACTTCAAGCACTTTCAGTGGCACAGAATTACAAATATTTTTATATCAAAAGAATCATTCTTTCCATTTATTAAATAGAGTCCCAAAGGAACCCTAGTAAGCTATACTTGATGAACTTAGTTATCTATGTTTGGTGAATCTGAATGCTTAGGAAAGCAATATGATAATGATTTAAAAATATATAATGATGGTAATAACTGTGTATTTTTAGATGCCAGGATATAACTTGTTGGCAAAAAATAATTTTCCTCTACTCTCAAAAGGTGCTTTCAGCCATTCTAATCATCAAATCAACATGAGATAGATTATCGGGAGAAAAATAAATTTAATTTCTTACAAACGGAAAGCCCACATACCTGAGGAGTTCAAAGACAGAAAGGTAAAGAGAGGTTTATATACCTTCCTGAGCTGAGGAGTAGGAAAGGGGCCCTGGGGCTTCAAAGGAAAGGAGGGCAATTCACAGGAGAGTAGAAAGAAGAGCATATGTTTGGTAATTAGATGTTTGCCCTGCCACACAAATGAGTCTCTCAGAAAAATATTATCTCTGATAATAACTCTCATTCTGGAAAGAATCCTTATTTAAATTATTCTAGGTAGTAAAGGGAGGAGCAGAAATGTCTCTTGAGACTGCGAGACTGCAAGATCTCAAAGGCCTTTAGCTCAAAATAATTCATGAGCCAAAGTGACACATCTCAGGGAGATCTGCCCTGAGATTCTTCAAGCTTTTTACACAGACTGGTGCATGTTATACTAAGTCCTTATATGGTACATATTATTATTTTATAAATAAAAATAAATCTCAAAGATTAATAGGACACACAGCTTTCAGTGGCAAATAAGCTGGCTTGAAAAACTCTGATCTTGGGACTTCTCTGGTGGAACAGTGGTTAAGAACCTACCTTGCAGTGTGGAGGACACGAGTTCCATCCCCAGTTGGGGAACTAAGACTCCACATACAATAGACCCTGTGTGCCACAACTAGAGAGTCAAAGCACTATGATGAAATATCCTGAGTGAAACTCCAAGATCTGACACAAATAATAAATACAAAAATATTTTTTAAAAAGAAGACTTTGATCTAAAACAATAGTATTCAAAGTTTGGTCCTTGATTCAGTATCATTAGCTACTGATCCAAATATTAGGCCCCATTCTAAATCAGCTGAATCAGAAACTCTAAGGGTAGAGCCCAACCAACTGTTTTTTAAAAGTCCTCCATGGGACTTTTCTGGTGGTCCAGGAGTTAAGACTCCGTGTCTCCAGTGCAAGAAGCATGGATTCAATCCCTGGTTGGGGAAGTAAGATCCCATATGCCACACAGTGTGACCAAAAAATAAAAATAAAAAAATCCTCCAGGTGATTCTCACACATGGCAAACTTTGAGAACAACTGACAGAAATAGTAAATGTTATAGATAATAATATCTTTCTATATATATAGATATGCTTTCACTATATAATATTACTGTACTATATTAACTATTTGATTTGTAAAATAAAATTCATATTTTACAGCAAGACAAGGAAAGTTTAAATATAAAAATTTTCTCTGCCCTTTATCCTCCTCTCTCACCCTAACTCTGCATTTTGTGTGTCCATGACACATCTACCAAATATCTCATATCAGTAGAAATATCTACTCAACCACAAAGAGGTACATTCTCTTAGCATCAACAAGACAACTCCTTAAAAGACAACGATATTGGTCATGATGTTTGATCTTTTTAATATGTCATTGGATTCCATTTGCTAGAATTTTGTTAAGGATTTTTGCATCTATGTTCATCAGTGATATTGGCCTGTAATTTTCTTTTTTTGTGGCATCTTTGCCTGGTTTTGAGATTAGGGTGATGGTGGCCTCATAGAATGAGTTTGGAAGTTTACCATCCTCTGCAAATTCCTGGAAGAGTTTGACTAGGATAAGTGTTAGCTCTTCTCTAAATTTTTGGTAGAATTCAGCTGTGAAGCCTTCTGGTCCTGGACTTTGGTTTGTTGAAAGATTTCTGATTACAGTTTCAATTTCTGTGCTTGTGATGGGTCTCTTAAGATTTTCTGTTTCTTGCTGGTTCAGTTTTGGAAGGTTATACTTTTCTAAGAATTTGTCCATTTCTTCCAAGTTGTCCATTTTATTGGCATATAGTTGCTGATAGTAGTTTCTTATGATCTGTTGTATTTCTGTGTTCTGTTGTGATTTCTCCATTTTCATTTCTAATTTTGTTGATTTGATTCTACTCCCTTTGTTTCTTGATGAGTCTGGCTAATGGTTTGTCTATTTTATTTATCTTCTCAAAGAACCAGCTTTTAGCTTTGTTGATTTTTGCTATTGTCTCCTTTATTTCTTTTTCATGTATTTCTGCCCTAATTTTTATGATTTCTTTCCTTCTACTAACCCTGGGGTTATTCATTTCTTCTTTGTCTAGTTGTTTCAGATGTTCAGTTCAGTTCAGTTCAGTCGCTCAGTCATGTCCAACTCTTTGCGACCCCATGAATCGCAACACGCCAGGCCTCCATGTCCATCATCAACTCTCGGAGTTCCCTCAAACTCACGTCCATCAAGTCGGCGATGCCATCCAGCCATCTCATCCTCTGTCGTCCCCTTTTCCTCCTGCCCCCAATCCCTCCCAGCATCACAGTCTTTTCCAATGAGTCAACTCTTCGCATGAGGTGGCCAAAGTACTGGCGTTTCAGTTTTAGCATCATTCCTTCCAAAGAACACCCAGAATTGATCTCCCTTAGGATGGACTGGTTGGATCTTCTGGCAGTCCAAGGGACACACAAGAGTCTTCTCCAACACCACAGTTCAAAAGCATCAATTCTTCGGTGCTCAGCCTTCTTCACAGTCCAACTCTCACATCCATACATAACTACTGAAAAAACCATAGCCTTGACTAGACGGACCTTTGTTGGCAAAGTAATAGCTCTGCTTTTGAATATGCTATCTAGGTGGGTCATAACTTTCCTTCCAAGGAGTAAGCGTCTTTTAATTTCATGGCTGCAGTCACCATCTACAGTGATTTGGGAGCCCCCAAAAATAAAGTCTGCTACTGTTTCCACTGTTTCCCCATCTATTTCCCATGAAGTGATGAGACCAGATGCCATGATCTTCGTTTTCTGAATATTGAGCTTTAAACCAACTTTTTCAATCTCCTCTTTCACGTTCATCAAGAGGCTTTTTAGTTCTTCTTCACTTTCTGCCGTAAGAGTGGTGTCATCTGCATATCTGAGATTATTAATATTTCTCCTGGCAATCTTGATTCCAGCTTGTGCTTCTTCCAGCCCAGGTTTTTCTCATGATGTGCTCTGCATCGAAGTTAAATAAGCAAGGTGATAATATACAGCCTTGACGTACTCCTTTTCCTATTTGGAACCAGTCTGTTGTTCCATGTCCAGTTCTAACTGTTGATTCCTGACCTGCATATAGATTTCTCAAGAGGCTGGTGAGGTGCTCTGATATTCCCATCTCTTTCAGAATTTTCCACAGCTTATTGTGATCCACACAGTCAAAGTCTTGGCATAGTCAATAAAACAGAAATAGGTGTTTTCCTGGAACTCTTTTGCTTTTTCGATGATCCAGTGGTTGCTGGCAATTTGATCTCTGGTTCCTCTGCCTTTTCTAAAACCAGCTTGAACATCTGGAAGTCCACAGTTCACGTATTGCTGAAGCCTTGCTTGAGAATTTTAAGCATTACATTACTAGTATGTGAGATGAGTGCAATTGTGCAGTAGTTTGAGCATTCTTTGGCATTGCCTTTCTTTGGGATTGCAATGATAATTGACTTTTCCAGTCCTGTGGCCACTGCTGAGTTTTCCAAATATGCTGGCATATTGAGTGCAGCACTTTCACAGCATCATCTTTCAGGATTTGAAATAGTTCCACTGGAATTCCATCACCTCCACTAGCTTTGTTTGTAGTGATGTTTTCTAAGGCCCACTTGACTTCACATACCAGGATGTCTGGCTCTAAGTGAGTGTTCATACCATCATGTTTATCTGGGTCGTGAAGATTTTTGTACAGTTCTTCTGTGTGTTCTTGCCACCTCTTCTTAATATCTTCTGCTTCTGTTAGGTCCATACAATTTCTGTCCATTATCAAGCCCATCTTTGCATGAAATATTCCCTTGGTATCTCTAATTTTCTTGAAGAGATCTCTAGTCTTTCCCATTCTGTTGTTTTCCTCTATTTCTTTGCATTGATCACTGAAGAAGGCTTTCTTATCTCTTCTTGCTATTCTTTGGAACTCTGCATTCAGATACTTATATCTTTCCTTTTCTTTGCTTTTCACTTTGGTGACCCCACTCAATATCAGAGAAATACAAATCAAAACCACAATGAGGTACAATCTCACGCTGGTCAGGGTGGCTACAATCAAAATGTCTATAAACAATAAATGCTAGAGATGGTGTGGAGAAATGGGAAACCTCTTACAATGTTGGTGGGAATGCAAACTAGTATAGCCATTATGGAGAACAGTGTGGAGATTCTTTAAAACCTGGAAATATACCTACTATATGACCCAGCAATCTCACTATTGGGCATACACACCAAGGAAACCAGAAGGAGAGAGACACATGTACCCCAACGTTCATCACAGCACTGTTTACAGTAGCCAGGACATGGACGCAACCTGGATGTCCTTCAGCAGACAAACGGGTAAGAAAGCTTTGGTACCTATACAGAATGGAATGTTACTCAGCTATTAAAAAGAATGCATTTGAATCAGTTCTAATGAGGTGGATGAAACTGGAGCCTATTATAGAGAATGAAGTAAGTCAGAAAGTAAAACACTAATATAGGAAATTAATGCATATATATGGAATTTAGAAAGATGGTAACAATGATCTTATATGTGAGATAGCAGAAGAGACACAGATGTAAAGAACAAACTCTTGGACTCTGTGGAAGAAGGCGAGGGAGAGATGATTTGGGAGAATAATATTGAACCATATATATTATCATATATGAAATAGATCACTAATCCAGCTTCGATGCATGAGACAGGGTGCTCAGGGCTGGTGTAATGAGATGACCCTGAGGAATGAGATGGGGAGGGTGGTAGGAGAGACGTGCAGGATGGGGAACACATGTACACCCATGGCTGATTCATGTCAATGTATGGCAAAAATGACCACAATATTGTAAAGTAATTAGCCTCCAATTAAAATAAATTAATTAATTTAAAAAAAAAGACAATGATATTGGAAGCCTCAATCTGTAGCAGGTTGATGATGGATATTGGTTCTTGGCCAGAGGTTGAGGTCAGGCCATGGCAATGAGAAGGCTGAATTCCAGCCTTTAGACCACCAGGGACCAGTGGCCAATGACAAGGTCCCAGCCAGTCAGCTTTGTAGAAATAAATTCCCACAAAAAGATGAAAAGTAGTGAAACAAGTTAAGTGTTTATTAGGAGGGAAAGGAGTATGTGTGAACAGACACACAGGCAGACTCAGAGAGGGAGTCAAACCCTCATGGTCATTTTAATCACTTATATGGGGCATTTCTTCTGGGTTTCCTCTGGCCAATCATACTGCTTTGCCTGGCTCTGAGTCTGTATTTGGTTTATTTCAGGGTTCTCGCATGTCTACTGTGTGCATCTCTTAGCCAGGATGGATTCTAGTGAAGAGGCCTATGAGTAGATTGATATCACTCCCCTCCCTTTGTTTTTAGCCTCAAGGAGACTTTCTGCACATGTGTAGTTGAGAAAGTCTCCTTGATCTTAAGAAAAAGAACTATGTTGTCTCTTATCTGGGAGGGACTCAGACCCTCTCCTTCTTCATCTTGTATATCTGTCCACAGGGGACAAACTCCAGCTGTTCAGCCTGGACCCCATCTATCTCTTCCTCAATATTATTCCTTCTTGATCTTTTAAGGGGCCACAAAGATACTTAGATCTGGATTGTGTCAACTGTCCTCTCTCAAAAACTTACATAACTGTGCCTTGACTTCTAAGGAGTGGAATAGCTTTCTGAGATCCTGCTCTTGGTCTATAATCCTCAAAATTCGCTCAAATAAAACTTTTCATTTCTTTCTTAGATCAAATGATTAATTTTTCATCTATAAAATAATACCTAGGTTACTAGCTCACTAGGGTAAGAATTTCATTTCTGGGAGATTAGTTTCCTCCATCAAAGAAAATTATATCTAAAATTTGTGTAAAAATCAATGCATTGAAAATCAAAAAGATTGATTTCTGATCTTATAAATATGAACTAAAATCTGTGGGCCTCAGTTTCTTCATCTACAGAGTGAAGTAGTTGGATTTAGATGATCTCTAAACTCGCTTTTAGCCTTAGTATGATTTTAGTTGCCTTGAAAATGTCAGTTGTTAATTACATGAGTGTTGGTCAATATGTGCCCTTGCTCTGCAACTAAAAATCATCGGGGAGACATCATTCACATTATAGTATATATGGGTAGGAATTGTGTCCCAGTTTTGCATTCCCTCCCCTTCCTGAATAGCAACAGCTTGAATCTGCCTTTTGGACCTCAGGGAAGGACAGGGAGGATGAATGAACCTTACAAACAAGAAATAAGGGACACAGAAAGGATTTGTACCCAGGAGGACCCCACAAGGTCCTGCTTCATTTCAGCATGTACAATCAGCAAAGTGGTTTGCAATTTACTCATCCTCACTAATTTAAAGTGAAAGAAAGAAAGAAAAAGAAAAGAATCCTTTACTCTAAATGCTTTACTGTCAAAGAACATATGGGGCATTTTTTTCAGAGACAATGAACACTATAAAGAAAACAAAGAATTTGAACTGAAACAAATGACTCCAGACCTGGTTCTTCCATGATTTCGCTTTGAGAGCTCCAGGAAATTATTAGACTCTCTGAGACATTAACTTTATAGGAAAAATGATAGAGGTGACCAAATTTATAGAAGAGTTAGAACAATGAAATAATATTTATATGAAAGCACTTTTCATATTTGACTACTAACTGTATATATTAAAATCTTATAACCTTGAAAGTTTGAAAACTATTCCTCTTAAAATATCTCAAAGTTCATAATTTCAGCAATTCAGATAGGTCTTTTCCCACTACAAAAGAATGAAAATTTATTATACATGAAAGTAATTATTTGCCTGCTTTTTACTATATTTAAAAGTTAACAGGTAAAAATGTTGCGTGTTTTATAGAGTATGATCTTGGTTTGCAATAACCTTCAAATGTTATGACTTGACCATGAAGGAAGCAGCATATGCTGACCCAGAATATGACTCTTTGTCATAAGGGTTATCATCACAAAGGTTATCAGAAGAGTTATATTAAAAAAAAAACAACAATAATAGGAGACTGAAAACCAAATAGAAGCTACCCTTTTGTAAGGAACATTTACATTTATTACAAAACTCACCATTTGTAAGGTCTCCCTCTCTGTACTAGAAAGAGAAGGATGACTCTAAATCTCTAGAAACTGTTTTCAATGGAGAAGACATAACAACATTACCCCTGTTTGCTTTGACTGGTAACCACATATAACAGGCCTCACTCCCCATCCCCAACATCTTTCTTTTGCCTTTGGTTGGAAATGGTATTTAAGGTGATGGCTTGGGCCATTTCAGGGAGTTACTTGATTTTCCTAGGTATCTCCCATGTATACAGGAGGGGTGTATGTGCATGCTTAGTTGCTCAGTCATGTCCAACTCTTTGAGATCCCATGGACCATAGCCCACCAGGTTCCTCTGTCTATGGTATTTCCCAGGCAAGAATACTGGAGCGGGTAGCCATTCCCTTCTCCAGGGGATCTTCCAGAGCCAGGGATCAAACCCCAGTCTCCTACATTGAGGGGCAGATTCTTAACTGTCTGAGCCACCAGGGAAGCTCTGAATACAAGAGGTATGCATGTTATTAAACCTCTATTTGCTTTTCTCCTGTTAATCTGTCTTTTATTATAGAAGAAAGGAGTCTCAGCCAAAAACCAAGAAGGGTAGAGGAAAATTTATTTTCCTTCCCTCCAAGTATGACTGCATACTGAATTTTTGCATTTTTAAATTTGTCAACTTTCACAATGAATTTTTTCTCCAACCTTGTATTCTACAGTCCAAAAAACTATGGGACTCAAAGCCTGACAGTCTGGCTTTCAGATCTTTGGACATACTCCTCCTCCTGGCTGGAATACTCTATCCTTCTCTTTCTATTCTCCTATAACTATGCCTATCTGACTCCTATTCCACCTTTAGGGCTCAGTTTTACTTTTTTTCTGGAGAAGGAAATGGCAATCCACTTCAGTATTCTTGCCTGGAGAATTCCAAGGACAGAAGAGCCTGGCAGGCTATAGACCATGGGGTCACAAAGAGTAGGACACAACTGAGTGACTAACTCCCACACACTATTTACTGGAAAATTGGAATATAATTGCTTTACAATGTGGTGTTAGTTTCTGATATGCTGTGCTGTGCTTAGTTACTCAGTCATAGACTGTAGCCTGCCAGGATTCTCTGTCCATGTGGATTCTCCAGGCAAGAATATTGGAGTGGGTTGCCATGCCCCACTCCAGGGGCTCTTCCCAACTCAGAGATCGAACTCAAGTTTCCCACATTGCAGGCAGATTCTTTACATTCTGAGACACCATGGAAGCCCAAGAATATTGGAGTGGGTAGCCTATCCCTTCTTCAGGGGATCTTCCCGACCTAGGAATTGAACTGGGGTCTCCTGCATTGCAAGTGGATTCTTTACTACCTGAGCTACCAGGGAAGCCCCTAGTTGCTGCTATACAATGAAGTAAATCAGCTATATGTATACATATATCCCCTCCTTCTGGGGTGTCCCTCCCCTCTATCCCACCCATCTAGGTCATTACAGAGCATCGAGCTGAACTCCCTGTGTTATATAAGAGCTTCCCATAAGCTGTCTATTTTACACATGGTAGTATATATATGGACTTGCCTAGTAGCTCAGCTGGTAAAGAATCCACCTGCAATACAGGAGACCCCAGTTTGATCCCTGAGTCAGGAAAATCACCTGGAGAAGGAAATGGCAACCCACTCCAGTATTCTTGCCTGGAGAATTCCATGGACAGAGGAGCCTGGCTGGCTACAGTCCACGGGTTCACAAAGAATAGGACATAACTGATTAACTAACAACAATTTCAATTCCTGGTGGATCAGTCAGTAAAGAATCCACCTGCAATGCAGGAAACTTGGGTTTGATCCCTGGGTTGGGAAGATCCCCTGGAGGAGGGCATGGCAACCCACTCCAATATTCTTGCCTGGAGAATCCCCATGGACAGAGAAGCCTGGTGGGTTACAATCCATGGGGTTGTGAAGAGCTGGACATGGCTAGCGAGTAAGCACAGCATAGCACAGTGTATTTATGTCAAATCCAATCTCCCAATTCATTCCACTCTCCCCTTTCCCTGCCCCCACACCACACGTTCATATGTCCATTCTCTATATCTGTGTCTCTAGTACTATTGTTGGTGTATAAATTGATATAGCCACTGTAGAAAACTAAAAATAGAATCACCATATGACCCAGCAATCCCTCTACTGGGCATATATTCTGAGAAAACCACAATTCAAAAAGACACATATACCCCGATATTAATTGCAGCACTATTCACAATAGTCGAGACATGGAAACAACATAAATGTCCATCAACAGATGAATGGATAGAGAAGATGTGGTACATATATATAATAGGGTTCAGTTCAGTCATGATCATCTCTTGGATGACCTCCTGCTCTGCCCAGGGAAATCCTTCCTTACATTTTTACCAGATGCTGTGCTAGGCTCATTACATAAATGAGCTAGATGGATCAATTCAGGTATTGTGGGAGTAGCTTTCATTACTTTTATTAGTCATTTGCAAAGGGCTTTATTATTCATCAATAAGATGTCTGTGTTCTGCCTTTAACCTGCCATATAATCTGGCCTTTTTGACTACAGTTCACTGGAAGGACACCTCATGCTGCTGCTACAGCTGCTGCTAAGTCGCTTCAATTGTGTCCAACTCTGTGCGACCCCATAGACAGCAGCCCACCAGGCTCCCCCATCCCTGGGATTCTCCAGGCAAGAATACTGGAGTGGGCCACCATTTCAGTTTACTGGAAGGACACCTCATGCTATATAGTAAAGCCATAGTTGTCAAAGAGGTTTGAAGACAGCTTACTGGAACACTCTTTCCAAATCTTATGGAAATTAATAAAATCAAGTTGACTGTGATACAAAAAAAAAAAAAAGATTTTATTGGCTGGTGGCAGGTGCCAAAGCAAGATGACTCCAAGATGAAAGTGAAAGTGAAGTTGCTCAATCACCTCCGACTCATTGGGACCCCATGGGCTGTAGCCTACCAGGCTCCTCCCTCCATGGGATTCTCCAGGCAAGAGTACTGGAGTGGGTTGCCATTTCCTTCTCCAGGGGATCTTCCCGACCCAGGAACTGAACCCGGGTCTCTCATATTCCAGGCAGACACTTTAACCTCTGAGCCACCAGGGAAGCCCAAAGATGGTACTATGCAAATAACATGAAGTGTCAGAAGCTATGAGTGAAGAAAGGCTTGAAGATTGGACAATGCCAGGATAATGGTAGGAGTGGTCAATGTAGGGGGAAAGAGAAACTAATCAGCTATTATGGTAGAAGGGTCATCAATTCTTGCTTAGAAGATATTGACCTAAAACCAATAGACTGCTGGTTATTCCTCTAGCAAAGATGTGTTTATGGAGGATTAGCAGAGAATTGCAATTTGAGATCTGAAACCATGGTAAGCCACATGTAATTCTCCCACATGGTGAGGGAAGAAAAATGCTTTTATCTAGGGAAAAGGAAGTTGGGAAGGTAATAGTAAACAAAGAGTCCATGGCTTTTCTTTGGCTGAGTCCTTGGTATGAAGGAGTCTCTCTTCTCCCAGTTGGGTGTGAGAGCTCCCCCTTCTGGTCTCCCAGCTCTAATTGAGGCATATATGTATATATACATATATACCTTTATATATATATATGTGTGTGTGTGTGTGTGTGTGTGTATTTCTTCCTGTTGATTAACATCTTTCTCTGAAAACATTACTGATCGAGTCAGATTTTCTGGTTTCAGCTGGTTTTTGTCCCTTAGTGCCAGGCCAGATTTTTCCTGAGTGTAGTGTCTTATGTCAGAGGAAAAATGCACAGACTGGAAATTTATTGAGGTCACATTCTAGTAAAAAGGAGGGGTAGAAGGTAAAACTCTCAGGCACTTTTTATCTAAAGTTCATGTGTTATCAAGATCATAGGAGATCATCTGAAGTGTTATGTCATCATCAAATGTTTGGCAATAAACTTCCAACAGGCCTGGTCCAGATATTTGGGAAAGTTGTTTCATTACATGTCATCTGCTTCAGTTCCAGAAAATCTTTACTTTCAGGTCACTGGATGATGTGCAGGTACACTCAGGGTTCAGTGTATTTTTCACATGTGTCATTGAATCCAAGAGTTTATTCCTTGGAATTCACTGGCACAAGGGTCACTTAGAAGTATCTGATAGGGTCCTTTCGATGAGGTTGAAGAGAGTTCTTCCTCTTTATCTCTGATATCTCTTATTCTGGAGAATATGATGTCAAAAATTAGTATTACTGCTATGACTTTAATTTTTAAATACTGTCATTGTTTTTTTAAATAAAAAGATGTATTGAGCTGTAATCTATTCATTCAAAATACATAAATCTGTTTTTTACTGTATTCATAGATTATTGTATAGTCATTCCGTTCAGTTCAGTTCAGTTGCTCAGTCGTGTCCGACTCTTTGTGACCCCATGAATCGCAGCACGCCAGGCCTCCCTGTCCATCACCAACTCCCGGAGTTCACTCAGACTCACATCCATGGAGTCAGTGATGTCATCCAGCCATCTCATCCTCTGTTGTCCCCTTCTCCTCCTGCCCCCAATCCCTCCCAGCATCAGAGTTTTTTCCAATGAGTCAACTCTTCGCATGAGGTGGCCAGAGTACTGGCGTTTCAGCTTTAGCATCATTCCTTCCAAAGAAATCCCAGGGCTGATCTCCTTCAGAATGGACTGGTTGGATCTCCTTGTGCAATATCAAGGTATCTCTCCTTTAAAAAGAAACAGAGGAAAGTACATTGGGCAACCTGTGACTATCTTAAAAGGTGACAGTTTATGAGTTCCAAATGGGATGGATCTGATATTAGAAGGGCCAGTGGAAATACTTTTGGCCAAGATCCCTTTTGCAGAGTCCCTACAAATTTTGCCATTTGATTCTTAATTTTGAGTAAGCCAGAAGATTGAGGGTGGTAAACTCTGCAAAAGTGTTGTAAAAGTGACCAGCCAACATGGACTTGTCAAAGTACCTGACAATTAAAATGGGCTCCTCAATCTTAAAAAAAAAAAAAAAAAAGAGTCCCTTAGTCATTATGAAGTTTGAAAGGAATTCCCGAGGTAGCGATGATCTCTAAAAGGTCTTCCGCCACAGAAGAGGTAGTAGCATGTCTACAAGTAAGACATCAGTCCAGTGTGAAAACACATATCATGACAAAAACATATTTATATCCATAGGATGGAGGGAGTTGCATGAAATGCATTTGCCAGGCTTTGAATGGCCCATTAGATGGTTTAAAATATCCAGGAGCAGTACGAACTGGCTTCCCTGGGTTGTACTTCAGAGAAGTGGGACAAGTGAGGTAGTCACTTTTTGTGTCCTTGTTAATGTTTCCCACCAAAAATAATTCACGAAGACTATCTTAAGTAGATCAATGGTTTAATGCATGTACAGTGGTAAGGAGTGGGACTTTTAGAGGTTCTAGGAGGACTGGGTTGTTATTTGGTCCGAACCAGAGTTTCCTCTTTTATTTTTTATGAAACCAACAATTACTGAATTTCCAATCTTGTTTCACCTTTTTATGAGGTCATTTGTTGGGCTTCTCTAGCCAAGTTGTCTAAATTAGCATTTCAGGAAATATCCCTTTGGACCATGACAGAGGTTTGGCTGTAGCTAGTTCCTTTAAGAGTAGCATTCCTTGCAGAAATGCCAGCAAGGTTATTTGTCTTAGCTTCCAGAAAGCCAAGTTTAGAATGTCTCAAACCTTAATAATAGCTGAAGTTGTAGGTAAAAGTATTGCTTCCAATAATTCCT
This sequence comes from Oryx dammah, assembly GCF_014754425.2. Lineage (NCBI taxonomy): Eukaryota > Metazoa > Chordata > Mammalia > Artiodactyla > Bovidae > Oryx > Oryx dammah. The sequence continues at coordinate 28,855,232 of NW_024070207.1, read as the reverse complement.
AAACATAAAGGTCATTTTAAATTTTATTTCTGCTGGAAGCAAGGAGGCCATTTTGTTTTCATAACATTCTGAAGTCAGGAGCTACTCTGAAAGTGTATCTCCTATCAGTATAAATACTGGCAGCTTTGTCCTTGACTAAAATGCAAGCCCATGTAAGAGCTTATAATTTAGCTGTTGCACCAAAGTAGTAGCCATAGGTAAAAAATGCTGCCTCAGTAACATCAAAAGGAGTTGCAGTAGCATAGTCAAGAGGTGGTCTATCATCATTATGCAGTGGTAATTGATTTCATTGGTGATGGAAGGGAGACAAGTATCAGGGTTAAGGTTATTACAATGTAAAAGAGTTATGTGAGGAGGTAAAAAAAGGATTTCATAGGAGGTGAGGCGGCTGAGAAATGTTGAGTGTGACAATTCAGGAGGGCTTCTACATTGTGAAGTGCAAAAATGGCTAAAGAGGACTCCACAATTATTCTCTCAATGGCTTTTACTATAAAGGCAGTAGCCATAATGACTCTAAAAGAAGGGAAGTATCCCCATGCCACAGTGTCCAATTGCTGGCTGTATTATATCATGGGGTTAGTACCACAAAGGCATTTTATATAAAAGTCCTTCCATCCTTCCAATGAACATTCATGACTGATCTCCTTTAGGATGGACTGATTGGATCTCCTTGCAGTATATATATATATATATATATATATATATATATATACACACACACATATATGGAATCTGATATATATAAGCTTTGGAATCTGATAATTGGAATGCCCAAGGGCAGGTGACTTCTTCAAATTCTTATGAGGCCTTAAAAGCAATGTCATCTAGCTATTCCCATAAAATTGGGTTGGGATTTTTATTCTCAGTAAAATTTACAGAGGGCTTCCCAGGTGGCTCAGGGGTAAAGAATCCATCTGCCAATGCAGGAGATGCAGGTTCAATCCCTGGATCAGAAAGATCCCCTCGAGAAGGAAATAGCAACCCATTCCACTATTCTTGCCTGGGAAATCCCATGGACAGAGGAGTTTGGCAGGCTGCAGTCTATGGGGTCATAAAAGTGTCAGATATGACTTAGTGACTAAACAGCAACAATTAACAGAGGCCAGACCACAGAGGGAAATTTGGAACCCAGGTTCAGTAATCAACTAGTTTGAGAAAAACTCAAAGTTGGCTTTTAGTTTTCTGTTTTGGGAAACACAGTGAAGTCTATCTGGGTCTTGTTGAGGTTCATGTTTTGATATCACATACCCAAAATGTTAAACCTGAGTTTAGACACATTGCAATTATTCTCTCATGACCTTACATTTCTTAGAAGGTTAAAAGCTTTAGTAAGTGATCCTGTATTCCTGTGAGGAGGCTTGAGAAGGAAAGCAAAGAAGCAAATCATCTAAATAATGTAATAAAGCAGAACCTCTAAGAACTTTTTATCATCCTTATGAGCCTTCAGGATTTATGAGAAATAAGAAGGACTCTCAGTAGAACCCTGAAGCATTATTATTAATTTTCAGGTCAGTCAGTTCAGTCGTTCAGTCCTGTCCTACTCTTTGTGGTCCCATGGACTGCAGCATGCCAGGCCTCCCTGTCCATCAACAACTCCTGGAGTTTACCCAAACTCATCTCCATTGAGTTGGTGATGACATCCAACCCTCTCTTCCTCTGTTGTCCCCTTCTCCTCCTGCCTTCAATCTTTCCCAGTATCAGGGGTTTTCCAGTGAGTCAGCTCTTCGAATCAGGTGGCCAAAGCATTGGAGTTTCAGCTTCAACATCAGTCCTTCCAATGAACACTCAGGACTGATCTCTTTTAGGATGGACTGTTTGGATCTCCTTGCAGTCCAAGGGACTCTCAAGAGTCTTCTCTAACACCACAGTTCAACAGCATCAATTCTTTGGCACTCAGCTTTCTTTATAGTCCAACTCTCATATCCATACATGACCACAGACCTTTGTTGGCAAAGTAATGTCTATGCTTTTTAATATGCTGTCTAGCTTAAATGTACTCCTTTTTTCCAAAGAGTAAGCGTCTTTTAAATTCGTGGCTGCAGTCACCATCTGCAGCGATTTTGGAGGCCAAAAAAAATAAAGCCTGTCACTGTTTCCCCATCTATTTGCCATGAAATCAGGGGGCCAGATGCCGTGATCTTAGTTTTCTGAATGTTAGGCTTCAAGCCAACTTTTTCACTCTCCTTTTTCACTCTCATCAAGAGGCTCTTTAGTTCTTCTTCGCTTTCTGCCATGAGGGTGGTATCATCTGCATTACTGAGGTTAATTGATTTTCTCCAGGCAATCTTGATTCCAGCTTGTGCTTCTTCCAGCCCAGCATTTCTCATGATGTACTCTGCAAGTTAAATAAGCAGGGTGACAATATATAGCCTTGATGTAGTCCTGTCCCGATCTGGAACCCTTCTGTTGTTCTATGTCCAGTTCTAACTGTTGCTTCCTGACCTGCATACAAATTTCTCAAGAGGCAGGTTAGGTGGTCTGGTATTCCCATCTTTTTCAGAATTTTCCTTTTTTTTTTTTTTTTTTTGATATAAGCAGCCAAAGGCTTTGGCATAGTCAATAAAGCAGAATAGATGTTTTTTTCTGGAACTCTCCTGCTTTTTCCATGATCCAGCTCATGTTGGCAATTTGATCTCTGGTTACTCTACGTTTTCTAAAACCAGCTTGAATATCTGGAAGTACACTGTTCACATACTGTTGAAGCCTGGCTTGGAGAATTTTAAGCATCACTTTACTAGTGTGTGAGATGAGTACAATTGTGCGATAGTTTGAGCATTCTTTGGCATTGCCTTTCTTTGGGATTGGAATGAAAACTGACCTTTTCCAGTCCTGTGGCCACTGCTGAGTTTTCCAAATTTGCTGGCATATTGATTGAGGCACTTTCTCAGCATCATCTTTTAGGATTTGAAATAGCTCAACTGGAATTCCATCACCTCCACTAGCTTTATTCGTAGTGATGCTTCCTAAAGCTCACTTGACTTTGTATTCCAGGATGTTTGGCTCTAGGTGAGTTATCACACTATTGTGATTATCTGGGTCATGAAGATATTTTTTGTATAGTTCTTCTGTGTATTCTTGCCACGTCTTCTTAATATCTTCTGCTTCTGTTGGTCCATACCATTTCTGTCCTTTATTGAGCCCATCTTTGCATGAAATGTTCCTTTGCTACCTCTAATTTTCTTGAAGAGATCTCTAGTCTTTTCTATTCTATTGTTTTCCTCTAATTCTTTGCATTGATTGTTGAGGAAGGCTTTCTTATTTCTCCTTGCTATTTTTGGAACTCTGCATTCAGATGCTTATATCTTTCCTTTTCTCCTTTGCTTTTCGCTTCTCTTCTTTTCACAGCTATTTGTAAGGCCTCCTCAGACAACCATTTTTCCTTTTTGCATTTCTTTTTCTTGGGGATGGTCTTGGTCCCTGTCTCCTGTCCATCATGAACCTCTTTCCATAGTTCATCAGGCATTCTGTCAGATCTAATCCCTTAAATCTCTTTCTCACTTCCACTGTATAATCGTAAGGGATTTGATTTAGGTTATAGCTGAATGTTCTAGGGGTTTTCCCTACTTTGTTCAATTTAAGTCTTAATTTGGCAATCAGGAGTTCATGATCTGAGCCACAATCAGCTCCCAGTCTTGTTTTTGCTGACTGTATAGAGCTTCTCCATCTTTGGCTGTAAGGAATATATTTAGTCTGATTTTGGTGTTGACCATCTGGTGACGTCCATGTGTGTAGTCTTCTCTTGTGTTGTTGGAAGCAGGTGTTTGCTATGACCAGTGCATTCTCTTGGCAAAACTCTATTAGCTTTGCCCTGCTTCATTCTGTACTCCAAGGCCAAATTTGCCTGTTACTCCAGGTATTTCTTGACTTCCTATTTTTGCATTCTAGTCTCCTATGATGAAAAGAACATCTTTTTTTTGAGGGGGGTGTTAGAACTAGAAGGTTTGTAGGTCTTCATAGAACCATTCAACTTCAGCTTTTTTGGCATTACTGGTCAGGGCATAGACTTGGATTACTGTGATATTGAATGGTTTGCCTTGGAAAGGAACACGGATCATTCTTTCATTTTTGAGATTGCATCCAAATACTGCATTTTGGACCCTTTTGTTGGCTATGATGGCTACTCCATTTCTTCTAAGGGATTCTTGCCCACAGTAGTAGATATATGGTTGTCTGAGTTAAACTCACCTATTTTCCAGGTAAATTATTATTTTTTCTTCTCAAGTGAAGGCAAAACATATTGGCCAAATTTACCAACTGGAATACTAAAGAATAAATATCTGTGTAAATCAATTATAGTAAAGAATTTACTTCCGGTCCAAATGGAAGTTTGAAACTTGTGAGGATTAAAAACAACAGAGTGTTGAAGGATAGCAACATTATTTATTTGTCTGATGGTCCTGGACAAATTTCCACCATTAGCATTTAGGCTTTCTCACCAGTAAAATGGGGGTGTCACAGAGGCTAGTATAAAGAATAACTATGTCTTGAGCCTATAATCTTCCACTGTGGGCTTAATTCTTGAAGGACTTCTATAATTATAGAGTATTAATCAATTCTGGAAAGTGATTTTGAGGTGTCTATCTGAATCTTGATGGGCGGTAACTGAATTTTGCCAGTATCAGTTTGAGATTTTACTAAGGGAAGTGACATCTGAATCAATAGGGATAAATGATTAGTGGTTCCATAATCAACCCTAGTACTATCAGAAACAGAACAAATGGAAAATGTCAAAGGGTTGTTTAATTCACCTTGGTTGGTTACTTTGATGACTACTCTCCATCTAGAATTATTTCCCCCTTTTGGCAGAAAGAAATTTCAAAATGATACTTCTCTGAGAAGGCCTAATATTGTGTAGGGATGGAAGATCTAAGGAGAAAAGGGTAGATATCTTCAAAGAGAATACCCTTAAACAAAAGAGAATCGGTTCAGAGAGAGGAACTTCTTGAGATTCATTAGAGATCCCCACTATTTGGACAGTTTTAGTACTCCAAGGCAGGGGTTGCTTTATTCTAGTGGGTTTGAACACTGAGAATGTGGTTCATGTGTCAACTGGGACTAGAAGAGATTCATCATCCCCAATATGGAGACATGTTTCTTCAAGCCAAGAAGGAGGGTTAGGAAGAGTTCCTTGGAAGCCCATCACTGAGAACTGGGAGGATGTAGGGAAAGCTGATTAGAGGCTGAAGGCACATGAAGAGCTTAAATTTGTAACAATCTCTTTTCCAGTGTCCTATCTGTTTTTAATAATAGCAGTAACTAAGAAACTTTTGGTTTTATTTAGAGGCTTTCAGAGGCTTCCCTGGTGTCTCAGGTGGTAAAGAATCCACCTACAATGTGGGAGACACAGGTTTGATCCCTGGGTTCAGAATATATCTTGGAGAAGGAAATAGCAACCCATTCCAGTATCCTTGCCTGGAAAATTCCATGGACAGAGGAGCTTGGCAGGCTCCAGTCCATTGAGTAGCAAAGAGTCAGACATGACTGAGCAACTAACACTACACAGGGGCTTTCAGAGCTTCCCTAATGGCTCAGATGGTAAAGTATCCGCCTGCAATGTGGGAGACCTGGGTTTGATCCCTGGCTTGGGAAGATCCCCTGAAGGGGGGCATGGCAACCCACTTCAGTATTTTTGCCTGGAGAATCCCCATGGACAGAGAATCCTGGCAGGCTATAGTCCATGGGGTTGCAAAGAGTTCGACATGACTAAGCACAGCATAGCACAGGATCTTTCAGCTGCTGGAGTTGAAGATCAATAATTTTGGTGGTCTTTCTCTTAGGTGACCCATCTGGAGTGGGAGAAAGCTGGTTTTCCAGATTAACTAAATCTGAAGTAGACAGTTTCCCATTTCATTCTGATCCTTTTTACTAGAAGGATCCAGTTCAGCCCATAAGTAAACAGATAGTTAAAAACTACTGCAGTGTTATCAATATCTGAAGGAAGACAAGAATTTTTTTTAGAAACAATCTGAAGTTAATTGTAATAGTCATAAACATATTCATCAGATTTTCATGTGCAAGCCTGAATTTTCTTCCAATCATCAGGGTTTGGAAAAGCCTTAAGAACTGCTAGGAAGTTGCCTAGCAATTGCATGAGCATGATCATATAATAAATTAGCAGGGTGTTCTCCCAGTTGTAATTCTAGAAACCTGTCAGGATTTTCCCAGTTAGCAGTTTTCATCCAATGCCAGGCCTGGCCTTCACAGACAAACATACAGACTAGCTTATGTAAGTCAGAGAAACCAGGCTGATAAGCTTGAATGACTGTATTAAATTCTTCATGAAATCAGTGAAGATCTTCAGTTACTATGAGAAAACCTTTGACTATGGCTGGTAGTTGAGATTTAGTCCAGGGAATATAAGCATTTAAGGGTTTATAGATGTCCATCAGCAGATGAGTAGATAAAGAATTTGTAGTACATATACAGAGTGGAATATTACTCAGCTATAAACAGGAACACATTTGAGTCTGTTATAATGAGGTAGATGAACCTGGAGCCTATCATAGAGGGTGAAGTCACAAAGAGAAAGACAAATACTGTATATACTGTATATTAACTCATATATATGGAACTTATAAAGATGGTACCAATGATCCTACCTGCAGGGCAGCAAAGGAGACAGACATAAAGAACAGACTTTTGGACTCAGTGGGAGAAGGTGAGGGTGGGATGACTTGAGAGAACAGCATTGAAACATGTACATTACCATATGTAAAATAGATGACTAGTGTGAGTTTGATGCATGAAGTAGGGCACCCAAAGCTGGTGCTCTGGGACATCTCAGAGGAATAGGATGGGGAGGGAGGTGAGGGGGTGGGTTCAGGATCGGGGGCACACATGTACACCTATTGCCAATTCATGTTGATGTATAGCAAAAACCATCACAATATTGTAATTATCCTCCAAGTAAAATAAATTAATTAAAAAAAAAGAAGTTGGAGGTTTAATCTCTAGGTCCTCAGAATACTTCAGTTTAGTTCAGTTCAGTCCAGTCATTCAGTCGTGTCTGACTCTTTGTGATCCCATGAATTGCAGCACGCTAGGCCTCCCTGTCCATCACCATCTCCCAGAGTTCACTCAAACTGACGTCCATCGAGTCGGTGATGCCATCCAGCCATCTCATCCTCTGTCGTCCCCTTCTCTTCCTGACCCCAACCCCTCCCAGCATCAGAGTCTTTTCCAATGAGTCAACTCTTCGCATGAGGTGGCCAAAGTATTGGAGCTTCACCTTTAGCATCATTCCTTCCAAAGAACAGCCAGGGCTGATCTCTTTTAGAATGGATTGGTTGGATCTCCTTGCAGTCCAAGGGACTCTCAAGAGTCTTCTCCATCACCACAGTTCAAAAGCATCAATTCTTTGGTGCTCAGCTTTCTTCACAGTCCAACTCTCACATCTATACAAGACCACTGGAAAAACCATAGCCTTGACTAGACGGACCTTTGTTGGCAAAGTAATGTCTCTGCTTTTCAGTATGCTATCTATGTTGGTCATAACTTTTCTTCCAAGGAGTAAATGTCTTTTAATTTCATGGCTGCAGTCACCATCTGCAGTGATTTTGGAGCCCCCCCCAAATAAAGTCTGACACTGATTCCACTGTTTCCCCATCTATTTCCCATGAAGTGATGGGACCGGATACCATGATCTTTGTTTTCTGAATGTTGAGCTTAATTTCAAGTAAATAGGTTCTGACAAATTCAAAGGATAGAAAAGAGATTGGGAGGAAGTTTCAGAGAGAAAAAGAAGTTTGGGAAAATCATTAGCCTGGGGGGGACTGAGGGTATAGAGGAGCTGAAAGCAACATGCAAGGGAAGGAAAATGGCACTGGAGGTGGAGTCTGAGCAAAAGAAGCCAGGGAAGTGCAGCATGAGGCTTCAGGAGCCATTTTATCTTTCTGCAATCTTTTAATGCTTCAGTTAATCTTAAAATCTTTTTTTTTTTTGCAGAGGCAATTTTAGGCTTCTAATTACATTTGGAAGCCTCAAATTACCAATTGAAATTGGCATACCATTCAGTTCTGGAAAATTTTGAGTGACTATAGTCTAATACCGTTTTAAGAAAATTAAGTTTGGGGATTTCTAAAGTTCTCCATAATGGCCATTGATATTCTAAACTACCTTTGGTCAGCTCTGTGCATTTATCTAGAAATGTGCATGAAGAAAAACCTTTTTAAACATAAAATTGGGCACAGCCCCTTGTGAGGGTGTACTGTCAAAATACTTAGATAACAGTAATCCCATTTCTCAGAGGTTTTTCTCTAGAGTAAAGGAACAATTTTCAAACAGCTCAATTCAAATATTTTGCACCCTAAACAGTTCAAACAACATGCAGATTTAATACCAGCCAGCTCTAAGGGAATGACTTGGTCTTAAAGTAGTCAGGTTGAAGGCTTCAGTCAGTTCACATAGAATGACTCCTATCCCAAAGGAACGGGTGATAGCTGAACTGGCAGTTTCAGTGAAATATCCCTCATACCCAAAGTGAGCTGGAGGATTCTCAACTGGTTTCCATTGAAACATTCTGATCTCAAAATCAGACTGAAGTGCCAAACAAGTACTTGCATACAGAGCTAGGCTTTAACCAGAAAGGGAGAAACCATAAAGTAGATCCAAATAATGCCTGGACAGCCTCAAACACAAAGAGGTCAGAGGATCAGATTCAAGAGAAAAACATACCTTCAGTTTCTGGGGTTGGCGAGAAAAGCAGTGAGCTCAATGGTCCCAATTGTGGGTACTGCACCTGTTTGCTTATCAGCCCTTGAGCCATACTGAATCTTCTCTGGTTCTCACACAGACCACAAAAACATTAACCTAAAACAAAATGATTGACAATTATTTCTCCAGCAAAGACAAACTTATTTTGGGATCAGGAGAGATTTGTGATTTGGGGTCTGAAACAATGGGAAACCATGTGCAAATTCCCCCCATGTTAAAGGAAGGAGAAATCTTCTATAAAAAGTAAAGGGAGTTGGGAGGGAGAAGGAAATGGCAACCCTCTCCAGTATCCTTGCCTGGAGAATCCCATGGACACAGGAGCATGGCAGGCTACAGTCCATAGTGTTGCAAAGAGTTGGACAGGACCGAATGACTAACACTTTCACTTCACTTTCGTAGATACAGCTGAAGTCCAATCCACATTAACTTCTCTCTTTCTTCACTCTGAAAATTGCTTTATATTGAGGCCAATATGTTTTATTTCATTATATTTATATATACTCTTGCATACAGAACAGCACCAGAGAGCTGAAGTGACCTATCTAAAATTAGTGGTTCTCAGACTTTTGGACTTTGTGGAGGAGAAACATTTATAAATAAATGGATTTATCAATAAATCATAAATAGGGGTTGCCACTGGTGTGTGTGTGTATGTGCCAAGTAAAAATCTTTAAAAATGGCATCTATTATCATATCTACTATACCTATTACCATCTACTATTATCCATTTTAATGCAACAATTAGGAAGTAATCTTAGTAATCAGGACAGTTATTAAAATTATATATATTTAGTTACTGGAAAGCCCTCTACAGTGCCCTTACTTTTAACCAGTAACAACTTTACCAGAAGCTACTAATCACTCTATTCAGATCAGCTTTGGGGAACCATGGAGAGAGCTGATGAATGGTAGAGCTGGGAATAGAACTTGGGGTTCCTGACTCCCTAGTCTAGTGCAGTGCTCTTTTCACTACATTATGCTGTTACTAGTCATCTACTTCTTATGGTTGACCCAGGGCACAAAATGATCTACTTCATAAACCTATAATAGTCTCTCATAACCAAATCCTTGAAAGAAAACATTTGAAGCCCCCCTTTAAAAGGTCAATGTGCTATCTGGATGTGATAACTGATTAATCATTATCATTCACTTAACATTAATTTGTCAGATATTCTGATTAGTTACTGGTCATTTTAGAACATGAAAGTATATGACCAAGGGCTGGAGACCTTTGAAAACTAGAGGGGTAAAAGGAAAGCAGGGCTCACACTTTAATCACTGCAAAAGGAATGTCTAATAACTTCTCATATTGAAGTTAAATAACAAAAACAATTTTTTAGCAGTAAAATGCATAGGAAGAAGGAAAAATTTCTCTGCAGGCTTTCTTTTCTCCCTAACTCCATAAAGTTGGAAAGCTCTAAGGTTCATTTCTTACACCTTTTCTTTATCTAAACTAACTTTCTGGTCATCACATCCAGTTTCAAAAAACCTTTAAATATCAAATGTTATCTCCAATCTAGGTCCTCTTCTTCAAAATCAGACTTTTATATCCATTTGCACACTCAATATCTTTATGTTGATGTCTAATAAGCATCTCAAACTTTATGTGTCCAAATCCAAACTCTTGATCTCTTTCTCCAAATCTTTTCCAACTGCAGTTTTCTGTGTCTATTATTGATAACTTAAGCCAAAAACGTTGGAGTCATTTTCAATGTTTCATTTTTCTTGTGCACCACATCATCCAATTAGCCACAAAATCCCCTATTGATTCTCTCTTCAAAATAAATCCAGAGTCTGACCACTTCCCATCATACCTACCACTAGCAAACTGACCCAGTTCAGTTCAGTTCAGTCGCTCAGTCGTGTCCGACTCTTTGTGACCCCATGAATCGCAGCACGCTAGGCCTCCCTGTCCATCACATCTCCTGGAGTTCACTCAGACTCATGTCCATCGAGTCAGTGATGCCATCCAGCCATCTCATCCTGGGTCGTCCCCTTCTCCTCCTGCCCCCAATCTCTCCAAGCATCAGAGTCTTTGCCAATGAGTCAACTCTTCGCATGAGGTGGCCAAAGTACTGGAGCTTCAGCTTTAGCATTATTCCTTCTAAAGAAATCCCAGGGTTGATCTCCTTCAGAATGGACTGGTTGGATCACCTTGCAGTCCAAGGGACTCTTAAGAGTCTTCTCCAACACCACAGTTCAAAAGCATCAATTCTTTGGTGCTCAGCCTTCTTCACAGTCCAACTCTCACATCCATACATGGCCACAGGAAAAATTATAGCCTTGACTAGACGGACCTTAGTCGGCAAAGTAATGTCTCTGCTTTTGAATATACTATCTAGGTTGGTCATAACTTTTCTTCCAAGGAGTAAGCGTCTTTTAATTTCATGGCTGCAGTCACCATCTGCAGTGATTTTGGAGCCCCCCCCAAATAAAGTCTGACACTGTTTCTACTGTTTCCCCAAGCCACCATCATTTTTCATATAAGTTAGTGTAAAAGCCTCAAATTTGGTCTCTCTGCTTCCATTATTGCCCTTATATTCTATTCATAGCAGAGTAGACTGGGTGATCTTTTAAGTGGAAATTAGATAATTTAAACTTTGATCAATACTTTCCCCTCAAATATAGTCCCTCTGCTTCTATTCTCCCCCTTATAATCCATTCAAAACAGAGTAGACTGGGTAATCTTTTAAGTGGAAAGTAGGTAATTTAAAATTTGATCAATACTTTCCAACAGTTTCCCACCTCAAAGTAAAACACAAAAGCCTTAAAATCATATACCAGCCTCTATGATGGGTTCTAGTACTCTCCAGTAGAAATATATGTGAGCAATTTATACAATTTTAGATTTTCTAATAATCAAACTAAAAAGAAGCAGACAAAATTAATTTTAATAAATTCTATCCAATATATAAAAATGTTATTAATTTACCATGTAACTAACATAAAGTATTATTTTTAATATTAAATATAATTTACTTTTTGAAGATTGTTTAGCTCCATAGACTAGAGTGGAAATTTCAGAGGGCAGGGGTTTGTTTCAAGTTTTTTTTTTTTATTGCTATTATACCTTCAGTGCTTGGAAATTACCAGATACACAGTAAAATATTTTTAAATGATTGAATAAAAGATTTTTTGTGGACGTTGTCAAACAAATTCCTTATGTAAAGTAACACTGCTTGATTTAAAACTCTAAGACTCTTGCATCTAGAGTCTAGACACTTCAAAACCACAAATATAGAAGTTCACATTGGCCACCATGACTCCATTTAAACTACTTAACGTTGCTGAACATAGCTTAAATGATATGCATTTCACAGAAGATATGTTGGGTTGGCTAAAAAGTTTGTCCAGGTTATTTAAACAAACTATTTGGCCCTTCTTTTGAGAAATGTTAATATTGGGAGAAACTGAGTAAAAGGTACCCAGAAACTCTCTTATTATTTCTTACAACTATGTATGGATCAACAGTTATCTCAAAATGAAAAAGAGAAGTACTGGATGCTATGAAAGCATAGAGTAGATCTGATGAATCAAGAGGGCTATCTTGAGGGAACAACATTTGGCCTCAAATAAGAAAATGGAGAGAAGATAACTGGATGTGGGGGCGGGGGGTGGAGGAACATTCCAGGCAGTATTCTGTTGAACTGTGGAGGAAGAAATGAAAAGAAACAGTGGCTGATGCTGGAAAATGGATGGCTATAATAGTAGTGTAGGCAAGAAATAATGGTAGTTTGTTCTCAGGTGATGATAATTAATGGACTCAAGAGCTTTCCAGAATGTGAAATAAAGTGACAGAAAAGACTTAAAGTTGGATGAATGTAAGTTATTTTAATGTATTTAATACAAATATTTCACATTGTTTAGTAATACTGAAAACCTTAGGTCATTGTAATTCTGAAAATGTTGTAAACAACCAGTACAGAGTAATATATACCTTTCAGAAACTGTTTGCAAAACATGATTTGCACAGAACATTAATGGATGCCATTTCACCTGTCATACAAGCAAAGAAAATAATTGTTACATGTAAACCTTTTCTTCCCAACAAGTGCTCAATATACACTGCCAGAGAAAAATGAAACTCTATCAACTTATATGTCCCCATTTACTTAGGCATCCATTCAACATATTGAACAGTAACTATATTCAGACATTAAATATACAGAGATTAAAAACACTTGGATCTTATCAAAGCTTAGTCTCTGGAGGCCCTCAAACCTGAGTTTTGAGTTTTGGCTCTGTGCTTCATATTGATCAGTATTAGGTTAGGTAAATTACTTGTATTCTTGTCATCAGTTTCCTCATCTTTAAAAGAGAAAGAACAGTATTACCTAATTTTTAGGATATCTGTGCTGCTCCATACAATTTCTAAGTTGCTATCAGCTTGGTTATCTCTGTTAATCTAGAGTAGACAATTTCCTTGTTCTTAACACACCATGCTTCACTAATGTCTGGGAAACAACTGTATCTGGGTTCTCCCAATAACTGACAGTTTTCCCCTGCTTCTTTGTGTATATATTTCCTTTATCTATTCCATAAAAAATTAATTTGTGGCTTTGCCCTCAAAACACTGACTATCTCATTTCTTCACATTCTCCCCAGGACTCTCATGAAAGCATGTGGTTTCATCAAAGTCATACAGGTTCTGAACATCAAGTCTATCTCTAACCCTGTTGCTACACTGACATTCTATTCGAGCATATTTATTAAACATCTGTTGGAGTCTTTTTCCTAGATTTTCCAAGTCTCTCAAATCAAAAACAAGCAAAACAAAATTCATCATCTTAACTCCAAAACATGCTCTACTTTATTTATTCTGTATTTGTCTAATGTCATGAACACACCATCCAATCATCCTAGATAGAACCTGACAATATCCTTGGATTGCCTTCCCCTCAAAAAATAATATTGTGAAATACTTTAGATACACAGAAAAACTTGAAGTATGACATAAAAGCCACTCATATGTCTATCAACTAGCTTTGTAATGACTGAAAATTTTGCTGTATTTTAGGTCCTTGTTTTAAGTAAACAAATCATTGGAAATATGTATATAGGTACATACCTCCAAAGTACCATTTTTCTCCCTCCCTCTCTAGACGTGACCAATGTTTTGAACTTAGTATTCATGATTTCCAAGAATGTTTTTAATACTTCCATAAGAGAGTGATATATACATAAACATATATATTCATATATATCCTGAATATATATACATGATTTAAAGCTTAGTGAATAGAATTATCCTGCACACATACATCTACAATTTGATGTTTTTGTTCAGTCTTATAATGGTGATATTGATCCATATGCTTTGAATCATTTTTATTGCTTTATAATGATCCTTTGTAGAAGCATACCATGATTCACCTTCTTGACTGAAATTTGTTTTCCTTTTTTTCTTTTAATACCAGTGCTACAATTTTTATTCTTCAAAAAATGTGTCCATGTGTACATGTAAAGGAGCTTTTCTAAGGAATAACTTGGAGTACAATTACTTGGTATGTCCATCTTTATCATTACTATTTTTTTTCATTACTATCTATTTTACTTCTTCTCTAGAGTAGTTGTACCCATTTATGTACTTACCAGCAGCATAAGAGTCTCATTGTTTCACAACTCCACAAACACCTGATATTGTTGGATTTTACTTCTGTTTTAATCTAACGTGTATGAAATGCTGTCTCATCTATTTTAATGTGCATTTTCCTAATTTTTATACATGCATTAGCCATCAAGGTTGGTTCTTTTATAAATGACTACTTACATTCTTTGGTCTTTCATTTTGAATTTTTATATTTTTCCTATTCTTTTGCAATATATGTGTATTTTTATAATTCTGAACAGAACCCTTTGTCAGAATGATGGATTGCAAAGAGTTCTTCTAATATGAGAGGTGTTTTTCTAATTTTGCTTGTGCCTTTTTTGTACATTTCAGTTCAGTTGCTCAGTCGTGTCTGACTCTTTGCGACCCCATGAATTGCAGCTCACCAGGCCTCCCTGTCCATCACCAACTCCCGGAGTTCACTCAGACTCACGTCCATCAAGTCAGTGATGCCATCCAGCCATCTCATCCTCTGTCGTCCCCTTCGCCTCCTGCCCCCAATCCCTCCCAGCATCAGAGTCTTTTCTAATGATTCAGCTCTTTCATGAGGTGGCCAAAGTACTGGAGTTTCAGCTTCAGAATTATTCCCTCTAAAGAAATCCCAGGGCTGATCTCCTTCAGAATGCACTGGTTGGATCTCCTTGCAGTCCAAGGGACTCTCAAGAGTCTTCTCCCACACCACAGTTCAAAAGCATCAATTCTTCGACGCTCAGCTTTCTTCAGAGTCGAACTCTCACATCCATACATGACCACTGGAGAAACCATAGCCTTGACTAGACAGACCTTTGTTGGCAAAGTAATGTCTCTGCTTTTCAATATGCTGTCTATGTTGGTCATAACTTTTCTTCCAAGGAGTAAGCGTCTTTTAATTTCATGACTGCAATCATCATCTGCAGTGATTTTGGAGCCCCCAAAATAAAGTCTGACACTGTTTCCACTGTTTCCCCATCTATTTCCCATGAAGTGATGGGACCAGATGCCATGATC